>NC_080042.1:14506428-14647690 GCF_012489685.1 Lotus japonicus
GTTCTCTCTGTTTGCCCATCCGTTTGTGGATGATACGCCGAACTCAATCTCAGCTTGGTTCCTAACGCATCATGAAGAGCTCCCCAAAAGTGCGAAGTAAACTTGGATCCCGATCAGACACAATACTTGTCGGAACTCCATGTAGTCTCACAATCTCCGCCACATAGATCTCAGCCAACTTCTCCACATTGTAGGTAGTTCTCACTGGTAGAAAATGCGCTGACTTGGTCAAACGATCTACAATCACCCAAATCGAATCGTGTCTCTTCTGTGTTCTTGGCAAAGCCACCACAAAATCCATGGATATACTATCCCATTTCCATTCTGGCACGTCTAAGCTCTGTAGCATACCAGCAGGTCTTTGATGCTCTACCTTGGCCTTCTGACAAGTCAAACATGCAGCTACATACTCGGCCACTTGTTTCTTCATTCCTGGCCACCAGAAATTCAGCTTCAAATCTTGATACATCTTGGTCATTCCCGGATGAATACTCCATTTGCTCCTGTGCCCTTCATCCATGATCAGCCTTCTCAATTCTGGATTGTTGGGTACACAAACTCTGTCTTTGGCATCTTAAATATCATCCGTTCCGATCTTGAATTCCGGGTCTTTCCCTTGAATCACTAAGTTCTCTTCTCCAGCAGAAACCCATCTTGCAGTTGTTGCTCTCTAATCTCTTCCATCAGTCCACTGGCAATTCTGATCATACCGAACTTCAACTTTCCCTCAGACGGTGTCACCCCTAAACTCATATCTCGAAATTGTTCCAGTAACTCCAGCTCTTTAACCATCATTGACGAAACATGCATCTTTCTGCTCAAAGCATCAGCAACTACATTCGCCTTCCCAGGGTGATATTGCAACGTAAACTCATAGTCTTTGATGAACTCCATCCATCTTCGTTGCCTCATGTTCAACTCCTTCTGATCAAACAAGTATTTAAGGCTCTTGTGATCGCTAAATATCGTGAAAGTACAACCATAGAGGTAATGTCTCCAGATCCTCAGCGAAAACACAATGGCAGCTAACTCCAAATCATGAGTCGGATAGTTCCTCTCATGCGTCTTCAACTGCCTCGAAGCATACGCCACCACTTTTCGATGTTGCATCAGCACACATCCCAAGCCTTGGTACGAAGCATCACAATAAACTTCATAAGGTTCTTCTGGTTGCGGCAAAATAAGCACAGGTGACGTCGTCAAACGTTCCTTCAGAGTCTGAAAACTTGTTTCACAGGCCTCTGTCCATGCAAAAGGTTGATCCTTCCTCGTCAGTTGAGTCAAAGGTCCAACAATCTTAGCAAATCCCTCAATGAAGCGTCTATAGTATCCAGCCAAACCCACAAAACTTCTTATCTCCGTCACCGTCTTCGGTTGCTCCCAAGCCAAAACAGTCTCCACTTTCGCCGGATCCACAGCTATGCCTTCCTTTGAGATAACGTGGCCTAAGAAATTAACTTCCTTCAGCCAGAATTCACACTTGGAAGGGTTCGCATACAGCTTCTTTTCTCTCAACACTTGTAGAACTTGGCGCAAATGTCCTTCATGTTCCGTTGCATCCTTCGAGTATATCAGTATATCATCAATAAACACCACCACAAACCGATCTAGGAATTCATGAAAGATGCGGTTCATGTAATCCATGAAAACAGCAGGTGCATTTGTCACTCCAAACGGCATCACTAAGTACTCGTAGTGTCCGTAGCGTGTTCTGAATGCAGTCTTCGGTATATCCTCAGTCTTCACTCTGATCTGATGATAGCCTGATTTCAAATCTATCTTCGAAAATACAGCAGCCCCTCGTAATTGATCCATCAAATCATCTATCCTCGGCAACGGGTATCTGTTCTTGATCGTCGCCTTGTTCAGTTGTCGATAATCCACACATAATCTCGACCTTCCGTCTTTCTTCTTAACTAACAACACTGGCGCTCCCCACGGTGAAACACTTGGTCGAATGAATCCTTTTGCCGAAAGATCCTCCAACTGAGATTTCAACTCCGCTAACTCCGCAGGTGCCATACGGTAAGGTGCAATCGAAATCGGTCCAGTTCCGGGTACAATGTCGATCACAAACTCCACATCGCGTACAGGCGGCAGTCCAGGTACATCTCCAGGGAAAACATCCGCAAAATCTCGAACCACCGGAATACCTTGAATATCCGATTCCTTCTTCCCCTCCAGACTTAGCAATGAAAAGTACTTCTGAGTGCCCTCGCTCAACGACGCACTAATGTGGTTAATAGAAAGGTACTCGAAAAGATCCGAGTCTGGGAACACCACTTTCTTTCGACTACAGTCCAAAAGACAATGGTAGTGGGATAACCAATCCATCCCGAGGATTACATCTAGGTTTTTAAGGGGTAGACATACTAGGTTGGCATGAAAAGTTCTATCTTTATATACTACTGAACAGTGCATGCATGCGGCATTAGCAATTAGAGTCCTAGCAGGTGTAGTTACCATAAGATCAAAACTCAAAGTAGTAATAGGCAGATGTAGTCTTGATACGCAATCCTTAGAGATAAATGAATGAGTTGCACCAGAATCAAAGAGTACAGTTAGAAGTTTACCGTCAATTTCACATTCTCCTCTGATCAAACCATCAGCTCCTTCAGCCTCTTCTCCATCCATGGTATACACTCTTCCCTTCGCCACTGGGCGCTTCCCACTAACAGCATTCACAGACGGTTCAACCTTCGGTGCCTTGCATTCCGTAGCCAGATGCCCAGATTTGTTGCAATTGTAGCATCTTGGTGGCCTCGTGCAATTGTTTGCATAGTGCCCGGTTCCTCCACACCGGAAACAAGTCACTTCACGGTTTGGGGTACGGCTTCCCGACCCTCCTGAAGTAGCAGCAGCCATCGGCTTGTAAGATCCCGGGGTAAACCCTCTCCCCGCAGGACGTTGATATGGCTTCCTCGCCTGAAACCTCCCTTTTCCCTGAAAACTCTGTGGTGCCGACCTCACCGGTCCTCCTGTTCCAGCCCTGTTGTATCTCCGATTCTTCATCAATTCCACCTCAGTTGCCTTCTCAACCAATGCCTGGAATCTCATGATCCCCAATGGTCTCACCGAATCTTCAATATCGGGCCTCAATCCCCTCACAAATCTCTTGCACATGTAGGGTTCATCAACTTGATCACGGAAAAACCGAAAGTACTTTGCCAGAGACTCTAACTTGGCAGCATACTCCGGAATGGTCATGCTTCCTTGTTTCAGAGTCAGAAACTGTGATTCACGCTCGTCACGAGCACTGTCTGGGAAATACTTCTCGAGAAAAGCAGTTCGAAAAGAATTCCAGTTTACCTCCACATGATTTGCCTCCATCATTCCTCTGGCGCCTCTCCACCAGTATTCAGCATCTCCCAACAACAGATAGGTTGCCAGCCCCACCTTGGCTCCCTCAGCAGTCTGTAACACTCCAAAGATCTTCTCAATCTCCTCTATCCAGAGTTCCGCTTTGTCCGGGTCAGTACCTCCCGAAAACTTAGGCGGATCCTGTCTCCTGAAGTCATTCAACCCTCTGTTCTGATCCAGAGTCGCCTCCCTCTGACGCTGGTGTTGATCACGCGCTTCCTCCGCAGCACGTCTCAAAGCATTGTCATTCGCTTGGTTAGTCATTGCCTGGGCCATAGTGGCCATCATCTCTGCTAGCTGATTCGTGTTCACCATCGTCTGTTACCCCCAAGAAAACTATTAGTCCTACTCGTGGAATAGCACCAAACTATAACATATGGTTAAACAACCATGCAATCAATTAGAACGAAAAATCGTCCTGCAGACAATCAATTTTCACTCTTTGCAGAGTCACACAACCTAACACAGAAGACCTATTCCCCAAAGACTCCCAAAAGACTCGACTAAGCTCTGATACCACAATGTAACACCCCGATTTCCAGGTGTCACTTTAGTAACCCAAAAATAAACTTTACGCGGAAAACAGGTAAATTTTTTTCGTTTCTTTCCTTTAAATCAAAGCGATAAAGGAGTAGAGACAACACCCAACAACTAAACTAACCGATATACAAATATATACATCTGTACAGCCTCGGCTGCACTCCATGTCACGCGAAGCCGCAGTGACTCCAAAGTAATACGCCCGCAGGCAAATATACAAACCAGAACTGTGAGTAAAAGTATCCAAATACAGTTATCCAAGAGAAAGTCGGCACTCAAAAATGGCCTGAAAGGAAGACCCCTATACTCCGACAGACTCTCTGTGATCCTCCTCAAAAGAACCACACAAAAAGCCACACATCGGAACCTACCCTGTCCCAAAAAGAAACTGACGATCAGAGCTCTACACAAAAAAATGTCACTAATCCTAACCTACCCTCCCAGCTCAGCTCACCAATCATCCTCCTCCTCATCGCTGCTCGGCGAGTAGCTCTCCCCACTGCTCTCGGAGTCAGAGTCGGAATCCACCGTAATCATCTCGGTGTCCAAATCCATAACCTCCCTCCTCACTGTCCTGCGCACCGCCCTAGTCGAGCCGGTCTCCACATCCACCTCTCCTGTGAGAACATCCTCCTCCTCCACCCTCATCAAGGGGTCCACACGGTAGCCGTGCGGTGAAGAGAAAGATAAGAGACGTGAGACAGATGGGACAACAGACTCCCTCCTCGGCTGTACGAGCCTAGAGGACGACGCCACGTCGGTAGAAGCGATGGCAGTAGCCGGAGGTGGCACAACAGGTGTAGAAGCAACAGCAGGCTCGATCTCCTCTGGGTCCTCCTCAACAGTAGGTGAAGTCGGAGGTGGTGCAGGTGGTGCATGTCCAGTGCCTGGTCCACAATGAACTGAGGGCGGCAAGTCAAAACTCAGCTCCATACGCCGTAACACTCCGCTCGTCAGGCGTCCTCGCTCATCCGTCCGGTCCTCCATGACCCTTCCCCTATACGTCGCCCGGTGACCAGCCACATCGATCACCCAAGCGGTGGGGGCATCCCTATCCAGTAACTCATATCTGATCCCCCCCGAGGGAGAGACCGTCGAGAACCAGTCGGCCATCGACATCTGGCAGCAGGCCGACCGCCCAAAGACAAACATACAAACAAAGCCAAGGCGCTAGGGTCAACTCACAGCAATAAGTAGATATACACTCAACATGTGACAGGGTATATATATATATATATAAATAAGTTGTTATATAAGCATATAAGTAATCCTAGCATGTTATGGCTCTAACATTACTTCAATAAACAAACAGCACACAGTCTCAGTCAGCATGAATGTATGCGTGAAATGCACAATATGAATCCGGATTTGTGACGCGTTCCCGTTCGCCACAAGTGAAGCATTTTCACTATGGATGGACCATTCCCGTTATCCATCCTGGATGAAATCCATCCTGGATGAACCATTCCCGTTATTCATCCTTGGTGAACCATTCCCGTTATTCACCGAATGATGAACCATTCCCGTTATTCATCATTAATGCAAGGTGAACCATTCCCGTTATTCACCATGATATGCACAGGTGAACCATTCCCGTTATTCACCCGATTGAATGCAACGTGGTTAGCCAAACAACGAATCGCCCTTACCACGAAAGTGTCTAGCTCACAACCCAATCTCAACCAAACCCAATGAGTTAGTGTCGGTCAATACAACACAACTCGGAGTAAGTGTCGGTCAATACAACACAACTCCAACAAGAAAACACAAGGGTCTAGTGTCGGTCAGTACAACACAGCCCAAACAACAAGAGCACTAGGTGTCGGTCAATACAACACGGCTCCACAACACTCCCCAAGAGTACTAAGTACTCGGTGACTTCAATCATCACCATAGCTCACCTTAGTGGCTTTCCCCAATTCCGATAACTCTCAGCAAAGGTCGACTTTTCCCCGTCTTTCGTAAATATCTTCCCCTTCAGTTCTCCTATGCTTAAACGTTAATAAAAATTGTTTCAATTCGAATTAGTCAAGTTATGAGTTTATTTCTCAAAGTCTAAGTTTCCCAAGTCTTTAGTTTTTCAAAGCTCTATCATTCTAAGTTTTCAAAGATCAACCACCCAAAACACATTTCCCGGAGAAAGTCTAAGAATTCCAACATATGGCTAAGTCTCAAACCCCACATTTGGACTTGCCTAGGGTTGTTCATCCAACCCGAAACATCAAAGATCACCAGATCAATGAATCTCCACTCCGAAGTCGCGTCAAAACGCACAATCCAACAAAGCACAACATCACAACATCAGTTCATCAACATAATCAACATCAAAGTAAAGCGTAAGTCGAATTGATCGACGCCTATCATGCATTCATAGCTAATATATAGTAAGTTGCCCTAACCTCGAGCTGTTCCAGCTTCGAAATCAAGGTTGTCCTCAAACAGTTGCTCTGAATATTCCAAAGTTCCTTCAACTGAACCTCGGAGAAAAACAAAGCAGAATTCAAACAAAATCGATTAGTTCGATCGTAAAACAATACATAAACGATAGACAAAGCATCAAAGCTTCAGAATACGACAAACGTGTACGAAAGGACAAGTTTTCGAAAACGAAAAACTCCCCTCCCCTTAGGAAAACCCACGGCCATAAGGAGAAAAGGGCTTCGGCTCTTTTTCTTCGATCAAATCAGTTTACAAGGTAGTTTTAGGGTAAAACTAAGGCAAAGAAACTGTCAGAACAATTTTCGGACAATCGGGCCGAAATACGACTACGCAGGGGCATTTTGGTCCAAAATAAAGGCTCAAAACTTCAAAGTTATCAGTTCTGAAAACAAATTTGACAGCAACGATCCTCATGACATCCGTGACAACAAATCCTAAAGGCACGAAGTCAGATTAAGTCTTTACGACAATAAAGTTTCGAAATGTGAGACAAAAAGAGTTTTGAGTCAATTTTTCAGATCCTGGACAAATGAATCGAAATCAGAGTTTACTGACAGAGGTTTTAGGCTCTTGGGAACATAAGGAACATAACCCAATCGAGAAATCAGAGAAATCGGACAATTTTAGAAAAAGCTCAAAACTTAGAGCACAGAAACGACTTCAGAAACTCAGCAGAAACAACAATCAGAGGTAGGAATCGTGTTAGTTACCTTGATACCTAGAAGTAGGGACGAACTGCACGAAGATTGGTCAAGATTTCGCGAAAATCTCTCCTCCTCTTCTCCCCCTAGAACTCGCGGCCTCAATGGTTGCAAATGAGGAGATTTTTGCTTTTTCGCCTATTTATAGGCGGGCGAAATCGCGGGAAAATGAAAATTTCGCGATTCCGATTTTTGCAGCACGATCACCGTGGAATTCTAAGAGAGATTCTAGCGTCAGAATTCCAGAACTCAAAACAAATATCTAGGATTTGGGAAAAACGATATCGAAAAACTCAGAAGCGGTGTCGGTTAATCTGCCCCGAAAAACTACTTTTTGCTGTGATGCTCAGACGACAAAACTTCCAACAGAAGAAAGATTGGAAATGTCGAAACAAGTCTGGCAGCGCGGACGGAATCTTCGTTAGAAGTCCCGAATAGAAAAATCTTCATCCATTGCTCGAAAATAGGGTTTCGAAGCAAGGAAATTAGCGTCGGCGGACATCCGAAAAGTGAAACCTATCGTGCGTACAGTCCAGAGTTCCGAAATGAAACGCTGGTCGATGGAAAAATAAAGAGAATCTTTAAATTTTCCGAGAGTTCGAAATCTCACTCAAAACGTTGCTTTAAGAGCGAAATAGCCTATTCTGGACACGCTCGCCCTAAGGCAAGTGTGCAGACGACTCGCACTAACTCCGAAAACAACTACGCAACATTCCTCAAGCAATTCCTGAACTTTCTTCTTCATTAATCTTCCTCAAACATCAAACTCCTGTCACGCTTACACTGATCCTACGCGTGAATCGGAAACTAGCTTGTTCTGAAAATTCAGGTCTTACAGTTGCCAAAAATACAAGGAGACATCTTCTTAGCTTAGGAATTCCTTTGCCAAAACCTATCTTAGAATTCATGGAGAATGATGCCGGAAAAATCAGATTCGCGAAACTTTCATTTTCCCGCGAATTACCATTTTCTATATATAGCAAGCAAGTGAGAAGAAATCACAAAACTCCACCATTTTCTACCCAAGGAGGCCGCGAGTTTGCTAAGGAGAGGAGGAGAAGAGATTTTGTTCAATCCTTGCTTGATCGTTGATTAATCAGTTGCTGCTTCAAGGTTTCGAGGTATAGTCGCTAATCCTTACCTCCGATCGCTTTTTCCATAGCTTTTCTGTAGAGTTTTATGAGTGGATAGTTTATGGGTTTTTGCAAAACTATCCTGAATCTTTCATTTCTGATTCTAAACCTCTTCTATATGTGCCCAAGATCACTTCTGCCGGATTAGATTTTCCGTTATGTCGCCGGAATTCCGCCGGAATCAATTTGAACCTAAAATACCCATTTATGTAGTTTTTGAGTAAAGTTCCAACCTTTAGGCTGAAAACTATCGCCTTAGCTTAGTGCTTGTAGGATTAGTTGTCATAAACGTCGTTGGTGACGTCCCTGCAAAATTTTATTTTTGGGATTTCAGTTTTGAAAATCCTAAGTTAAAAATCATGACCAAAATACCCCTGCGACAGTTTTTGATCCGATAATTTTTCCGAGTTCAGAATACCCTTAGTTACGGCTTATGAAAGCATAGGAACCAAGTTTGATCGAAGAAAAATCGAGCCCCATAATTAGCCAAAGTGGCCGAGCCCTATTAAGGGGGAGGAAGAAATTTCCTTTTTCCGAAAACTTGTCTTTCGCGCTAGATTATCGTACCTTAGAGTATAGATTACTTCGAGTAACCTTAGTAAGTATCGATAACTTAGTTTCCGATAGATTCTTATAGTGTTCTGTGATTTCATTGTAAAGGTACTTTTGAGGATTTCTCTGAGGACCAACACTTTGAGTGCGAGGAAGCGCTTGACGATCATACTGGAGAACCTTCAGGTGAGGGCTTCTCACTGAATCTCTAGTTAATGCTTAGGGTCGATGTTTCGACATTGGTTACTGTTTATGCACTGAGATTGTGTGTGATTGAAAATGTTTTCTGAGGCTTCGGCTGACAATGTAGATGATTCATCTACTGAATGTTTTTGAAGATTGACTTACATGCTTTGAGCTATGTGGGTAATCTAGGATGTGTGGTGCATGCTTTATATGCTAAGTGCTAAGTGTTAATGTTGAGATTTCTTGATATATGACATGTTGTTGATTGTGATGATTTAAATATGCTTTACACTGGAAATCTGAGATTCTGAATGGTGAGAATAGCGGGCAGGTCATGCCGATTTTATTTTGAGAGTTTTGAGAAAGTTTGATAGGACGAACGAGATTCGGGCCTTGATTTTGTTTAGTGGATCGAGACATCCTCTGGAAGCGACTTGGGATTGGGAGATCCTGCAAATGTATAAGACTTGCGATAAGACAAAATGGAATCTATTTTATAAAGAAAACTCATAAGACCTTAAATAACCTCTAAATCTTTAAGTAATGATAACAACCTCGAAGGAAGGCATTGGATGTGAAATCTTAATTTTGGAAAACGAGGAGTGTCGTCGGATCCAAGTGTTGAGTATGTTGTCGTTGTGCTGTTGGAGCAGCGTTTGATGTTGTGCTGTTGGAGCAGCGTTTGATGTTGTGCTGTTGGAGCAGCGTTTATTGTTGTGCTGTTGGAGCAGCGTGTGTTATTGTGCTGTTGGAGCAGCGTGTGTTGTGGTGCTGTTGGAGCAGCTATGTGTCTTTTGGTCGCAGAATCGACTTTACCTTAGGGTAAGCTTTTAGAGACTTTAACTTCCCTAGAACACGTGGCGACGTGTCGAGTGAGGTCGGAGACGTTGTTTGACTAATCATTTTGCATACATGCAACATTAATGAGGTATTAACACAGGACGTACTCTGGACCTCGTCGGTTTCCAAAATGGTCATAAGACCCGGAATGCCGTGAAAGAGCGTTTGTAGACGTCTCTTGTAGCAGACCGAAATGGCAGACCTACGGGTTTACTGCTGATCTGACTACCCTGTGGGAGTAAGAGACATCACGGGCCGAAATGGCACCACCGTGGCTGGTGAAGGGCTGATCCGATGATGTCCATCCGTTCCGGATTGCATATTGGTTGACTGGGTTAACCTGCATACATATCACGCAACATGCATACTGACTTAGTTGATGAGTGTGGTTGCTATTTGATAAACTTACTTGGAACATGCTAATTGTTATTATTGTCGTTATGATTTTGTGGAACATGCAACCCTAGGAATGATATCTCTAGTTATAAGCCTAGTGGCTATCTATTAATTGTACCTATTGGGTTTATTATCTACATAGTTCTTTAGAGTTGACCCTCGCGTCTTCTGTGTGTGTTTTGGCGGACAACGCCTTTTGTCAGATGAATATTGCGGACTGGTACACCATGGTCCACCCTTCGGGGGGGATTAGGTATGAGATGATCGATCAGGACGACCCCGGGTCGTGGGTGGTTGACCCCGCGAGCCACCGAGCGACGTATTCGGGGCGTATCATGGAGGATCACGTGGATAGTGGAGGACTTCTGAGGTCAGGAGTGTTGAGGCGATGCTCTATCAGCTTCAACTTGCCACCAGGCGTTCACTGCGGACCAGGATTCGGAGGAGCACCACCGCCACCGTCACCTTCAGAGGAGGAGGATCCCTCAGAGGAGATTCCAGTGGGAGTGCCTTCGGCAGGGTCTAGTGCACCCTCTGTTGCGATCATTGATGATCAGGGTTCGGGCCCTAAGCCCGTGAGTCCAGCATCGGAGCGCACTGCGGTTGCGAGGGGAGGACGGATAGGGTTAGTAGACTTGATCGTTCTGGATTCTGATTCAGACGACGATCATGCTAGCACATAGTTTTGAGTGTTGGTATGAGCTCCTCGAGTTAGGATTAGTGTAGGAGTAGAGTTTTTAGCTCTGACAGTCTAGCTTCATTTGTTACTTAGGGGACAGGGTAGATCCGCCTATAGCTTTTTGTGTGGTTTCCTTACGGGGATCACAGAGAGTTGGTTGGACTTAGGAGGTCTTATTTTCAGGCCATTGGGTCAGCTGATTTTCAGTTTTGAGGGATGGTGTTGCGGGCACTTCACCCTTTTCATTTGGTTTGTATATATTGCCTACGGGCGTCGCACTTTTCTTTCCGTCACTGGAGGTTACTCGTGACGAGGTTGTTACTTACAGCGGGGGCTGTTTATATATCGTATATTAATTCTATTGCTTTTTGGCTTTTGGGTTTTATTTAATTCAGTCTTGTCTTAGTTATTATCGAAAAAAAAATATTTCACGTTTTTCAGCATTAAGTTTATTTTGGTTACTAAAGTGACGCCACCGAAATCGGGGTGTTACATGACTGAGTCAAGTTTGATTCAGTGTTTAGCTAGTCTTAAGAGGATCGGTAGATCAGCTTCTTAAGAGGATACTAGTGAGAAAATCAGTGTATTGTTAGTCACTTAGCAGGTAGCAAAGTGCAGTTGTAACACTCATTGATTTTAGTGGATTGCCTTCATCAGAAGAAGGAAGAAATCACCTTCACGGGTGGACTGGATTAGCTTGAGCTTTTATCTCAAGTGAACCAGGAGAAAATACTTGCGTGCTTTATTTCATATCCCTTAGAACCTAGTTCTTATCTTTAAGTTTGCCAAAACTTGAAAAAAAGGGAAACGTTTAGCAAAAACTCTTTCAAACCCCCCTTTCTAGTGTTTTTCGCACCTTCACCGGGCCGGTGTGAAAAACAATGGCTACCACCAGTGAAATGCAAAAAGGTGGCTACAATGCAAAGCCTCCCATGTTCGATGGTCAAAGGTTCGAATATTGGAAAGATAGAATTGAAAGTTTCTTTCTGGGCTTCGATGCAGATCTCTAGGATATCATTGTGGATGGCTATGAGCGTCCAGTTGATGCAGATGGCAAGAAGATTTCCAGATCAGAGATGACTGCTGAGCAAAAGAAGCTTTACTCACAGCACCACAAAGCTAGAGCTATTCTTCTTAGTGCTATTTCCTATGAAGAGAACCAGAAGATTACAGATCGTGAGTTTGCCAAGGGCATCTTTGAATCCTTGAAGATGTCTCATGAAGGAAACAAGAAAGTGAAGGAATCAAAGGCGTTGTCCTTGATTCAAAAGTATGAATCCTTCATCATGGAACCTAACGAGTCCATTGAGGACATGTTTTCCAGATTTCAGTTCCTCGTAGCTGGAATAAGACCTCTCAACAAAAGCTACACTACAAAAGATCATGTCAAAAGGGTCATTAGAAGTCTTCCTGAAAGCTGGATGCCTTTAGTGACCTCAATAAAGCTTACAAGAGATGTTGAGCGTATAAGTTTAGAAGAACTCATCAACATACTGAAATGCCATGAGCTGAAGCGCTCAGAGATGCAGGATCTGAGGAAGAAATCTATAGCCTTGAAATCCAAATCTGAGAATGCTAAATCTGAGAAGTCAAAAGCTCTCCAAGCTGAAGCAGAAGAATCTGAAGAAGCATCAGAAGATTCTGATGAAGATGAGCTGACTCTGATTTCCAAAAGACTCAACCGCATCTGGAAGCACAGACAGAGTAAGTATAGAGGCTCAGGAAAGGCCAAAGGAAAGTCTGAATCCTCATCAGGCCAGAAGAAGTCCTCAATCAAGGAAGTCACATGTTTCGAGTGCAAAGAATCTGGGCACTACAAAAGTGACTGTCCAAAGCTGAAAAAGGACAAGAAGCCAAAGAAGCACTTCAAGACAAAGAAAAGTCTGATGGTGACTTTTGACGAATCAGAGTTTGAAGATGTAGACTCTGATGGTGAAGTTCAAGGACTCATGACTATTGTCAAAGACAAAGAAGCATAGTCAAAAGATGCAACTGACTCTGACTCAGCATCAGAAGAAGATCCTAACTCAGATGATGAAAATGAGGTATTCGGATATGATCTGACATAGTATGTTGTTCTTGATTAATTTGTTTGATGAAATTGAATGAAATTACTCAAATTAGGGTTCTTTGCTCTTCATCTTTCTGTTCTCTGCAAAACCCGGTGGAACCGACCCGACCCGCTTGTTACCCGACCAACCCAAAACTGATCCAAACCGAAACATCTCACGGTCGGTTACGGGCCCAGTTTTGTGTCATGCGGGTTCGGTCGATGGAGCTTTTTGGGCCCGAAACCGACCGAACCCGACCGGTGGACAACCCTATCTAAAACCATGCTCCCAACACAACTCCAAGCCCCAAAGAATAGCCAAAAGCTCCGCATGCACGAAGGCCGTCACACACACCCGCGTAACCCGCATAGCCTAATTAATATCAAAATACCATCTGCTGAGCGCACAACGGCCCCAAAACCAGAGGGACCCGAATTCCCAATAGAACTCCCAGCCGTATTGAGCGAAACAAAGCCTAGCCTAGGAGGAATCCACCTCACCAAAGTCTTAAAGTTATCAAGTACCTTCACGGAAATGATTTCCTTTGAGAATGATTGAATGTCAACAAAGCTTTCCACGATTTAGGATCTTTGTCCCATGAGTCAAGTTATCCACTTGAACCTGGAAGGTTTGATTTTGTTGTCAATTAGACTAGTCAGATTAGCCTACCCTCTACTGACTACTTCAGTTTATAAAACAAAAGGTGAATCATTTTTTCTTTCATGTTAGATGATTCATTTAAATCAGGTGAAATAGTTAAAAGAAAAGAAGAAAAAAAAAAGGCAAGAACTGAAAATGCCCATTCCCACTGGACCCCTTGATCCCATATGGCATGTAGCAACCTTTGCTTGCATCTTGACCCATGCATGTCAGGTACCCATTCCCTAACACACCTTCATACTGCTGTCCTGGGCCCTCACTCGCAATTTCACACTTGTTTGTTAACAAAAATAATGTACTTTAATTGTACTTATACTACTATTGAAAAAACATCATTTCATCAAAATAGAAAAAAGAAACCCTCTTCTCCACTTTTTACTATATTAATATACTCATTGAAGTATTCATTCCATCCTATTTCATATTATATTTGGATCATTTTTTTTTCCCTTTTCATACAAGCCATAATTTTATATGTAACGAGATTTAATTATATAAAAAAATCATACACCCCCTGAATGCATGTTTTCTTCACATAATTGATTAACAAATAATTTATAGTGTAATAAATATTAACATTTTAGACGATAATAGATACTAATAACCAGTTTTAAAATTTGCATTTTACTAATTAATAAGAAAATTAGAACGCAACTATCGAAATTTAAAACTCTCTTAATTAGAGAATGCAAGCAAGAGTTCAGAGCATCTTCAATGCTAGTTCTTAATTTTTAGTTATTAGCACTATTCACATGGGTCCGTAGTGTCACATGTGCTCTAAGCAACTCTTAAGCTACTTTTGCATATTTTTCTCCAACTTCAAATTCTTAACTGAGTTCTTAGCACAATTTATTTTGTCTCATCACATCACATTATTTATACTTTTTTATTTTCATAAAGCAATAAAACAAAACTCATAAATTAAAGTAATAAAATAATTTGGATGAGAGAGAAAAAATATTTTTTTATGCTAATAACTCATAAAACAAATTGCTTATATAATAACTAGTTCTTATTTTTAAGAATTAAGTACTTTACGTCATTTATCTCCAATGCTTAAAAACTTAGTTCTTAATTCATACCTTAAGAACTCACCTCTAAGAACTAGTATTGAAGATGCTCTCACAAACCAAAAAATAATAAGGATTTATAAATTTTTTCAAATCGTGTTGCATATAAAATTAACACATGAAAATCTCTCCCGGAATGAAATTGGCTTGTAATTAATGAGGATGATCCTGTCAAAAACAGCAAAAATGAGGATTCAAACAAGGACATGTTTGGATGCACATTTCAAATTTTCAGAATCAATTCACTTACCACAAATGCTATTGGAAGTAGCTTTTCTCAAAATCAATTTTTCTTCTAAAACTAAAGTCTATGGTGTATCTAAACATATACTAAATTGAGTTTATAGTATGCCAGTTACTCCTTCCTACACTCTATAAGTACACACATACTCTCACTCCATCTGACACTTTCTCACTTTCTCTTTCCAAAACATCATCTTCTCATAAACACACACAGCAGCTGCAGAGTACTCACCACAATTCTTCACGAATGGCATACATACAACTCCTCCAACTCCATGTTTGTTAACTAACGGTTTCTCATTTCTTCTTTTTTATTTCATCTTTCTCATCTCTTTTTATTTTCAAACATCATTCCACCTTAACCCACAAAACCAACCTCCAGAAAAACATAAAACCCAACAAAAAAAAGATGATTACTTGGAAAGATCTATACACTGTCCTAACAGCTGTTGTCCCTTTATATGTAGCCATGATCTTAGCATATGGTTCTGTCCGTTGGTGGAAGATATTCTCACCGGACCAATGTTCCGGCATAAACCGTTTCGTGGCCGTATTCGCGGTTCCACTCCTTTCCTTCCATTTCATTTCCACCAACAACCCTTACGAAATGAACTTCAGGTTCATCGCTGCAGATACACTTCAGAAAATAATCATGCTCTTTGCCTTGTTTCTGTGGACAAATTTCACCAAAAATGGTAGCCTTGAATGGATGATCACCATCTTCTCTCTTACCACTCTGCCCAACACCCTCGTCATGGGGATCCCCTTGTTAATCGCTATGTACGGCGATTACTCGGGCACCCTCATGGTCCAAGTGGTTGTACTCCAATGCATCATATGGTACACCCTCCTCTTATTCCTCTTTGAGTACCGCGGTGCAAAGCTGCTCATCATGGAGCAGTTTCCTGAAACCGCAGCCTCAATTGTGTCATTCAAGGTTGACTCCGACGTGGTTTCTCTTGACGGTCGAGACTTTCTTGAGACTGATGCGGAGATCCGAGAGGATGGGAAGCTCCGCATCGTCGTGAGAAAGTCCAACGCGTCAAAGAGGTCATTCATGATGACCACTCCTCGACCATCGAACCTTACTGGAGCTGAGATTTACAGTCTAAGCTCCACTCCGCGAGGCTCCAACTTTAACCATGGGGAATTTTTCTCCATGATGGGTTATCAGCCCAGGCATTCTAATTTCGGACCCAATGATATGTACTCTGTTCAATCCTCTCGTGGTCCTACTCCAAGACCCTCCAATTTTGAAGAAAATTGTACTGGAGTTACTGGAAGTTCCCCCCGATTCGGGTTTTACCCGCAACCCAACCCGGAATTCTCCACCACCACTACAACCAACACAAAAGCTTTGATAAGCCAGAACCAGAATTTGCAGCAACAGCAACAACATCAGGCCGTTCCATTAGCAAACAAGGCTGCAAATGATGCTAAGGAGCTGCACATGTTTGTGTGGAGCTCAAGCGCGTCTCCGATTTCGGAAAGTGCTGGCCTCAACACATTTGGAACCTCCCAGCAACCGGATCAGGAGGCTAAAGAGATCAGGATGATGGTGGCTGATGAGCACAGTAATAATCAAAGTAGGGAACCCACCAACAAAGGTAATATAATTAAGCATTCCTTAATTAATTTGGAATGCAAATTTTGTAAAATTTAATTTTCATTCAAAGTGGAAGTTTGAAATGAGGTGAGTTATATGTTTGCATAATTAAATCAAAAGTGTGAGATTGAAATTAAGCAAAATAATTTGTTTGGATAACTTTAATAACGACTACCGAAGCTAATGCAAAAGCAAGTATAATGTGACTTTATTATAACCAAACTTGATTACCGGAAAAAGATATTTAAAACATGTTACTTCAATATTTAAGTTAGTATAGGATTTTCATCTTTTTCTAAAGTTATTATTTCTGTGATGATGGATCTGCTCCAGAACTTGGTGGGGAAGAGTTCAAGTTCAGTGGAAAGGTGGGAGAAAAAGTAGTGGAGGAAGAGAGAGAGAAAGAGGGGCCCAATGGTCTCAACAAGCTTGGCCCGAGGTCCGCCACAGAGCTCCACCCTAAGGCTGCTGGAGCCGCCGAGTCTGGCACCGGGAAACACATGCCTCCGGCGAGTGTGATGACCCGTCTCATTCTTATCATGGTGTGGAGGAAGCTTATCCGCAATCCCAACACATACTCTAGCCTCATTGGTCTCATTTGGTCCCTCATTGCCTTTAGGTACGTTTACCCAATTTCACATCAAAGAGAAAAGGTTTAACCATTAGACTATGATAATTGCAAAATCAGCAATAGCACTTTTCTTTTCCGAAAAAAAAAATACTTTTGATTATTACTGTATTATTATAGGTGTTTGACATGGTTATTATGACTTGTAGGTGGGATGTGCATATGCCCAAAATAATAGAGAAATCAATTTCCATACTGTCTGATGCTGGTCTTGGCATGGCTATGTTCAGTTTAGGTGAGTGGTTGCAAATTAATCTATTCCTCTAAATTCTTATTATATTCTTACAATAACTTCACAAAAATTGATAATTGTTTTAGTGCCTCCAATTTGGGTATGATTATTATATAATAGACTAAGAATAAGAATGGATAATGCAATGTTTAGTACCCTGGATATATGCAGTGGTTTTGATTTATAAATATATGTCAGTTGCTATAACACCCTGGATGAGGATTCTACATGTTAAATTTATTTGTCAATATCTCTTTACATAAGTATTAACGGAAATAATTCGTAGACACATAGATTTTCTCAATACCTATCCAACATATAATGTAGCGAGGCTTTTAACTGCTGTAAAATTTATTAGTGGTTAAAAAAATCCGCTAAATTGTGTGTTAGAAATGTGATGAGAAAATTTATGTGTCCGTGTATAAGAACTCAAGTATTACATGGATGAGATGCTAAAGAGAAAAATTGATAAATTTATAATTGGCATTGTCATATGATGTTGATCCTCCGTATTATGCCATTGCTTTGTCTTAATTATGAAAAGAGGTGTAGTAAATTCAATCGTGCAACATGATTGAATGGATATGTATGAATCTATAAAATCCTTGGATTCGGGACAAAGCAAGTAAACAAACAACTCATGGCCATTCATTCTCGTGATGGTTGTTACCAAGTACCATGACCCAAACGATGTTCACTTGTTGAGCATAATGTCCCCGACACATGGGACCCTGTGATATTAACAACGTTCCCTTGTGCTCCACAAGCTATAGACAAAGGTGGTGGTGACGGCTACCATTTTGGACCCCAATTAGGCATAAAGGTGGTTGATTTAATGGAATCACAAAGTCCAATACATCTTTCATTTTCTATATTGGCTTTTGGGATGTGTACAATGTTTTTTTTCACCAAGCGTGGCACTCAGCCAATAGAAATCATTCAAATGAGTTTTTGACTCCGTTGAGATATCTATTAGCATATTTTTTTATATAGTTATTATAAATGGTAGAGCAACTTTTGCTTCTAAATTAGTTTTTGGGATAGTGTTAGGCTTTCTAAAACCTAGGTCAGAAGGTGAGGATTGTCTTCCCACATATAAGAAGCAGGCTATTTTGAGCATATTTCTAACTAATGTAGAACTTCTCAATAATCTCCCAACAAACCGTTTTTCTATACACACTCCAATATTCATCTGAACTCACCTTTTTGTCACATTTCCTAAGCTTCTTTGTATTGGAATATCTTCTCGCATGCTTGGATGAACTTATCTTCCTCATAATTCATTGTGCCATTAAAAAACTATATACTGAAGCTTCTCTCACGAATAAATTTTCACTTAGAATCAATTGTTTGAAACATTTTCAAACATGCACTATTGTCCTTTTGTCAATTTTTATTTTTATTTTCTATGCTTTTATTTGAAGATTGAGTTTGATTTGGTGGTTGGGTTTGATGTTTGTATTGTAGGTCTTTTTATGGCTCTTCAACCCAAGATAATTGCATGTGGGAACTCTGTAGCCACATTTGCCATGGCTATTAGATTCCTTACAGGTCCAGCAGTAATGGCAGCAGCTTCCATCGCTGTTGGCCTACGTGGTACCCTTCTACATGTAGCTATTGTTCAGGTTATCAATTTTAACTTCCTATTTTGTCTTAACATGAAGATAATGAATGAATACTAATCAATTCAAACGGTCAATGTTTACAAAACATTCCTTGGTTTTCCAGTTATTTCTTTACAAACTGTCAATGTTTTAAATTAAAATGTGATAATGATGTGGATACATCGCAATAATTGAAATTTATGAAAATTTGATAAATGCACTCTTATTTGGTATTACATTTTTTGTCCCACCAATTAAATTGTGCCTCATTATAATTAAAAAGATGGGTAGGATAAAGAAAGTGACACCAAATAAGGACGGGAGATTTCCATCCCTAATATGAGCACAATTGTCGTCACGAATACTTCAACAAGTCGCGAGTCCAATTGCATTCATGCACCTTGATTTCAAGTCGTGCTCACCATTATTAAATATGATTTTTTTATTAATTAATCACAAACATTTTATGATTGTTTGAATTACAATTAATTAAAGGATCAATCTAGGTCTACTTTTGACGATTTTGCCTTACAGAAATGTTGTGGTTGAAAACAGGCTGCACTTCCACAAGGGATTGTTCCATTTGTGTTTGCCAAGGAGTACAATGTCCATCCAGCAATTCTTAGTACAGCGTGAGCAATCAAACCGGCCTCCTTATTTTCGTCATCATATTCTCCATTTATCTCAAGTAAAGAATTAGAAATTGACCGTTTTCCAATAAATTGAAATTGCAGGGTTATATTTGGGATGCTAATTGCACTTCCAATTACTCTAGTCTACTACATACTCCTTGGGTTGTAAATATCTAATTCCATGGTAATCATAAACATACAAGGAAAAATTAAGCTAAAGATTTAAACCATTTGATACTTTGGGAGCTAGTAAACATGCATGGGAAGCACAGTGAAGTATTATTCTATTCATAAGGAGGAGAATTTTTCCTTAACTAGTAATTTCACCAACACATCGATGTTATCATTCCAAGTTACCAAAATTTTGGAAACTTGTGAAAAATTGCCACATTTTGAAGATGATGGAAATTTTGTACACCCTCATTGAGGAAGTAGCGCAAGTATAGAATGGGAGGCATAACACAGGAAAACAGGGGAAAGCTAAGCTAGTAGCTTAATCAAAGTCAGGGATATATAGAAATGGTCCCCTCTCTATCATCATATACAAATTTTATGAGAAAAATTGTTTAGGTTGTCAACTTCAAGAGATGGTTGAATAAGGTGAAGGGAATGGTAATGGAAAATTAAGATGAGGAAACAACAATTTTTTTTCAACTTTTAATGATGATTATTATTATTGTTGGTCTTTTGTCTTGTGATTGTCCATGTATCCAGCAATTATTTAAGTTTGATGTCTACCTTTTGTTATGTATTTTAGTTAGGTTTTTCTGACTAATTTAAAAAAATTCTTCAATAGATCCTTATGGGACGGTGTTAAATTTTTACACCAAATGTACGCCATCTTTTGCATGTGGTTAGATATAATAATAATATTTAAATTAGTTTCTGAAAAGGTCAATAGTAGGGATGGCAATGGGTTTTGGGTACCCGCAAAAAATGCTCATCATGGATAGGGTAAATACCCGCTAAATGGGTATGAAGTGGTATGGGGTTGGGCATGGGTAAATCCCCACAAAAAGTAGTGGATATGGGCGCGGGTATGGGTATTATAGTACCCAACTCGCCCATACCCGCACGCACATTATAATAATAATATTATTATTATTATACTATACACACATTTGGGAGCATATTGAAATAACCTTATTTCTAACTTATTCTTTTTGAAAAATAAGTGAGTACGTAAAGTCTTAATATTGTATTTATCGTTGCTAACTTCAAGATTGTATTACTTAAAAAAACATGTCGAGGAAGGAAGAGTCCAACATGTGATAAAGATTGTCCTTTGCTTTTGTTGATCGTCATAGCAAAATAGGTATAAATTAGCAACTGTCGTTTTCAAATTTATATGGGTAGTCTGAATCATTAGGTACCAGACTCATTCTTCCAATAAATATTTTTTCACCAATATTAGTTCCTGTTAACACAATGGTACCAATAACTATGAGGCGAGTTGTATTGCATAACTCAGCCGACTGATCTATATTCCTCAATAACATTATTGGTAGCTCTTTTCGTTAAACTCAAATTGTGATTTGGAATTCCATAACACTTTATATCATTTAAAAACTCAGAAGTAAACCACTCTGAGTGTATCTCTGAATCCGCATCAGACTTGCAAGTTGTATCTGAACTAAAGTACTATTTTGGTTCACCCGGAATTAAGCTTAGCATAAAATCATTCATCGTCTCAACTAATTCAAGAGTCGGACACAATATGCATCTCTCTTCAAAAGACCTTGTAATCTTCCATGTTAGTCAAGAGATCTGCATATGCAAAATTAACCATATCAAGAATAGGATTATCATTTGGCTCAACTAACAAATCAGCAGGTATGTCTACATCAGCTTCTCCACTCTCATCCGATTCAAATTGACCATTGCCAATTTGAAGAATCCAATTTGCAAATGCCTTTATATTAGCTGCAAGTTCTGGGGATCCAGGAGTTCTTAATCTCATATTTGCAGTTAACTTCAACACCTTACAATGCTTCCATAATTGAGATAAATTGATGGTTAACAATATCTTGTCTGGATCCTTTCAAAATAACAGGTAAGATCTGCCTAAACTCATCTCCAAGCACTACCACTTTGCCACCAAATGGTTTGTGTAATTCAGGTTCCCTGTAGTACGAATGTCCTGCATGATGCTAGGACAATAGGTTCGACAATCGCTTAACAGTAAAAACAGAACTTAAACCAGAAACAACAAAACACAAGAATTGTTAACCCAGTTCAGTGAAAAACTTTCACCTACGTCTGGAGGGTTTGCACCCAAAGAAAGGAAATCCACTATCTCAAGAATCAGGAATTACAGACACTCATGAACACAACAGTTCATAGTTCACTTCCTAATCTACCCAGTGTATTTCTACTTAGAATCTCAACCTAAGTATGAGATCCCCTCTCACTTTCTCTCAATCACTGCCACGGTGATTGCTGAATACAATGAACAATCAGAGTTTGAACGCAATCAAACACACAGAACCCTTCTTTGCTTTATAGAATCAGTGAGCGAAGACGATTCACAACTAACAAAGGACAAAGCACAATAACAAATCCTAAAACACTCGATCTCTCTCTCTCTTAGCTTCGGTGATCTTCAAGTTTTAGGTCTTCATCCTTTATAGACTTCAGCAGCGGTAGCATGGGCTCTAGGGTTAGCATGGGCTGAAGAAACAGATTGCAGCAACAGCAATTCAAAACGCAATCTTGATAGATTCGGTTTACTTATTGCACAAGTAAAGATAGAAATCAATCTTTTAACAAAGATTGTTTCAACAAATAACAACCCACAATCAAAACCCTTCTGGAAAAGCTATTTGCTCCTCAAGTAACTCAAAAACATATCTTCAGTAAATCTTCAGAGGGCCCACAATAAAAACTCAAGCTAAGGACTGATGCCCTAGCTACACGGAATCAGATGCCACGGCATCTGCTTCGACAATCGGTTGTTTTGACAAAATGCAAGGCAACATGTACCAACAATCTCCCCCTTTGTCAAATTTTGTCTAAAACAACACATAACCCAGAGAGGATAAAAATAGAGGATTAGAGAATCAATTCTCCCCCTTAGTCAGAGAATCAACACTTAGCAGCACAAACACACAACCATAAGTACAATCAGGCCTTAGCATATGATGACACCAAAATAGATCAGCTTGAACATCAACATATCAGAAATACTACTATCAGAAGCTAGCAGCGCATAAGCTATACACTCAACACCTGAAAATGCAACTTGAAACAAACATAGTCATTGTTTTGAACTTGTCTTCAAATTAAACAGACCAAAGCTAACACTAGCACAACACACATAGGCTGCACAGAAGCAACTTCACAGTAGGATCATATGTCTTCATAGTCACAGTAGGATCATATGTCTTCATAGTAGTAGCACAAAATATTACAGACCATAGAGCAGATAGAATCTTCAATCAAACTTCTACACAAACTACTCCCCCTTTTTAGCACAAATTTGCAAAGGGTGCATAAATTCATCCAAAAACAAAAGAAAATAGCAAAAGAACATGGCAAACTAGTCTTTAGAACTGGACGCCGCTCCAAACTCTTCTGCACTTTCTGATGCACTCTCTGCAGATCCTTCCTCCTCTTCATGACTCTCATCCTGAGCAGCTGTAGCAGCAGCACTTTGCTCACCACCTTGACGTTCTTCTTCTTGGAGCTTGAGTAGCAAAGCATCAACCTTGAGCTTCCTGGTAGTGCTCACCCTGATTGTCTCCTGCAAAGCCTTGGAGACTTCTTGTAATTCAGCAATTATGGCCTGAGTGCCAAATTCAGTCACAGGAGGAGCAGATGTCCTACTGGTTGGCATGGCAATGTCTAGGACATGTGGCTCCATAAACAAACGTTGATCCAAGGTGATTGGAACTCCACGAAACATAGCCACTTCATCAGCCCTGAGAATCTGAGGATGCTGCTTGAGAATGATCTCAGTGAGAAGTGAAGGAAATGAAACACGAAGCTTCACAGCACAAGTATCAGCATGCTTCAATGTCTGCTCAAACACAAAAGTTCCAAAATCAAAAGCAATAGACTTGCCAATCCTATAGATCAATTTGGCAAGAGATGCAGAAACACCAGAGGTATGTTGTGTAGGAACCCAATTCACAGCACCAATCCTGTTAAGGATTGCATACTTCACAGTAAGATTCCCAGTGGACAACAACTTCTTGCTGGGCCACTTCTTCACATAACCAGCAGTAAGTTCCTTGGCAACATCATCCATGGAGACTTCCTCATCAGCAAATTCAATAGCACTTCTTCCAAGTGCTTGATTTATCACAGCAGGTGAGAACACAACACATTCAGCCCTCACAAAAACCTTCCTGAATTCATCACTCTCAGGAAGTCCAACATCCACAGAGAGATTCACCAAGAACTCTCTCACAAGCTTCTCATAGCACCTTCCAACATTCTGAATTGTCTTCATCAGACCAGCCTTCTCAATAAGAGCAATAACATCCTTACATTCAAGAACATCAGAACCAACTTCCCTTTCCTTGGCCATTCTCCTCTGGCAAACAAACTTCCACTTCTGAACATTCTCTTCTAAATGAAAAGACACTCTATGAATGGGAACAGGAGGAACATTTTGAGGAATACGCTTACCAGAAAACTTCTTTTTCTCAGAGGGTCGAATGTCCTGGACATCGGTTTCAGCATCTGACTCAGATTCTTTAACATCAACTGGAATCTTTCTTTTCTTCTTCTCACTCGGAGTCTTGACAGCCTTTTGCTTTCCCTTATTCTTCACACTCGCTTGTCTAGATTTGTAGGTTGCAGGAGATGACTTGGATCTCTTTGGTGGAGTAGGAGTGACTTCTGGAGTAGAGACCCTTCTTTTTCTTTTCATTCTGGCAGCAATGCTATCAGGAATGGATTTAACCAGGGGCTCATCATTAGAATCATCATCACAGATGTCCTGAACAGGGGCTGGAGCCTGGGTTAGTTATGCAGAATTGGTATCCTCAGAATTGCCATTCTTTGGATCAACATCCTTTGAAGAGGATGATACAGAGATATCAGGCTGGGTAGCATCGCCTGAATCTTCATGAGAGGTGGAATCCTTTCCATAATTTTCTTTGGCAGAAATCTCCTTAGACCCAGATTGGTGGGTTCTTTGTTTTGAACCTTGGACATGTAGGTCTTTCTTGCTGGGTATCTTGTCTTTGTCTTCCTATGAGCTTTCTTTGACACTGTAGAAGGTTGGGAAGAACCACACTTCAAACCCATGCATTTCACTCCTTTAGCAGTTCTTTCAATCTTTGCCTTGACAGAGTCATTCTTTCCTGAACTTTGAGACATGATGAAATGAGATGAAACGCAAACAGAGCACAGAACAATGAAGAAAAATTGCAAACGAGAGAGAATGAGTCTTGAAGAAAATAGATGAACAAGCGGTTGCGATACCACAATTTGCCCGTTGGAGGTAGTTGTAGGGCAAGTGAACCTTGAAGTAACTTTCTCTCTACTGATGTCACAACGGCAGTTAATGATGAGCAAAAATAAACTAGCCGTTAACACAATGGGACACGCTAATTGCTACGCATCAAAAAGACAAATCCCTAGACTTCCCCTTAATTTTTCAAAAGTGATTGCATCAAGGGGTTTTGTGAAAATATCAGTCAATTGCTTGTCAGTTGTAACATGCTCCAAATTGACAATTTTATCCTCCACCAAATCTCTAATAAAATGATGTCTAATGTCAATATGCTTGGTCCTGCTATGTTGTATGGGGTTCTTGGAAATATTGATAGCACTGAGATTGTCGCAGTACAATGTCATGACATCCTGTTCAACATCATACTCTTTCAGAATTTGCTTCATCCACATGAGTTGAGTACAATTACTTCCTGCTGCAATATACTCTGCTTTAGCTGTAGACAGTGAGACACAATTCTGCTTCTTGCTAAACCATGAAATCAAATTATTCCCCAAGAAGAAACATCCACCAGATGTGCTCTTTCTATCATCTGCACTTCCTGCCCAATCTGCATCACATAATCCAACTAAAGAAGAATTTGTATCATGAGTATAGAGAATACCATAGTCACTTGTGCCATTGATGTACTTGATAATTCTCTTGACCTGTAGCAGATGACTAACCTTAGGAGCTGCTTGGTATCTTGCACATACACCAACTGCAAAGGTGATATCTGGTCTGCTAGCAGTAAGATACAACAAGCTTCCAATCATGCTTCTATAGAGACTTTAATCAACATCTTCTCCTTGCTCATCCTTGGACAGTTTGATGTGTGTAGCAGCAGGAGTTCTCTTGTGACCAGCCTTTTCAAGACCAAACTTTTTTACTAAGCCTTTAGCATACTTACTCTGTGATATGAATATAGAATCCTCCATTTGCTTGACTTGTAGCCCTAGAAAATAATTCAATTCACCAACTAAGCTCATCTCAAACTCAGATTTCATTTGTCGGACGAAATGCTCCACCATTGAGTTCGACATTCCACCAAAAACAATGTCATCCACATAAATCTGTGCTATCATGAGCTTACCTTTGTCATTCTTCACAAACAGAGTTTTATCAATTCCACCCTTACAGTAACCATTGCTTACAAGGAACTCAGTTAACCTTTCATACCAAGCCCTAGGAGCTTGCTTCAAGCCATACAAGGCTTTCCTCAACTTGTACACATGATCTGGATGATGTGGATCTGTAAATCCTTTAGGTTTTTCAACATAAACTTCTTCACTCAAATAGCCATTTAGAAAAGCACTCTTCACATCCATCTGATAAAGTCTGAACTTCAAGAGACAAGCAACACCTAACAAGAGTCTTATAGATTCCAGTCTAGCTACTGTAGCAAAAGTATCATCAAAATCAACTCCTTCTATCTGAGTATATCCTTGAGCAACTAGCCTTGCTTTATTCCTTGTGACTGTTCCAGTTTCATCTGATTTGTTCTTGAAGATCCACTTGGTGCCTATGATGTTTACTTCTTCAGGCCTAGGCA
The DNA here is from genome assembly GCF_012489685.1 of Lotus japonicus. Taxonomy (NCBI): domain Eukaryota; kingdom Viridiplantae; phylum Streptophyta; class Magnoliopsida; order Fabales; family Fabaceae; genus Lotus; species Lotus japonicus. The sequence goes on from NC_080042.1 coordinate 14,532,976, forward strand.
CTAACTCCCACACTTCATTTCTCCTGAACTGCTCTAGCTCCTCTTGCATAGCATTTATCCAGTATTCATCAGTGAGAGCTTCATTGACATTCTTGGGTTCTATCTTAGAGATGAAACAACTGTGAGCAATTATACTTCTGGATCTGGTAGTCACCCCTTCTTGAAGATTACCAATAATGTTTTCTTGAGGGTGATTCTTTTGAACCCTAATTGATGGAGCTTTGTTTGATGGGATATATTTGTCTTCCTTTTCATCAGCACTTGTTTCTGACTCATTGTCGAGGGCGGTTGCCGGAGCATCGGCTGGAACATCAGCACCATCATCATCTTCATTCAAAACTGCTTCTTCCTTCTTGCTTGGTTCATCATCCACAGTCACATTCACAGATTTCATCATGGTCCTTGTGCGAGAATTAAAAACTCTGTAAGCTTTGCTGTTCATAGAATACCCCAAGAAAATCCCTTCATCACTTCTTGGATCAAGCTTCCTCCTAGGATCACGATCTGCAAGGATATAGCATTTACTTCCAAATATATGAAAGTATTTTACAGAAGGCTTTCTACCTTTTCCATAGCTCATACTGTGTAGAGGATGTCCCTGCCCTGATGGTGACTCTGTTGTGTATGTAACAGGCAGTACTCATAGCTTCAGCTCAGAACTGGTGTGGAATCTTCTTAGCATGTAACATTACTCTAGCTGATTCCTGGAGAGTTCTATTTTTTCTTTCAACAATTCCATTCTGCTGTGGAGTGATGGGGGCAGAAAACTCATGGCTAATACCTTCTGTTCCACAGAACTCCAAGAATTTTGAATTCACAAACTCCCTTCCATGATCACTTCTGATTCTCACAATCACACAGTCCTTCTCATTCTAAAGTCTCAAACATAGGTTCTTGAATATTTCAAAAGTCTCTGATTTTTCTCATATAAATTCAACCCATGTATACCTTGAAAAGTCATCTACACAGACAAACACATACCTTTTTCCTCCCAAGTTTTCAACCTGCATGGGACCCATGAGATCCATGTGAAGCAATTCCAGAACCTTTGTCGTGGTCTGATGCTGGAGCATCTTGTGAGGCACTTTCGTTTGCTTACCAATCTGACATTCTCTACATAGCTTTCCTTCTCCCAAGCTCAAACTGGGCAGTCCTCTTATTGCTCCATCAGCCGAGCAATAATTTTTGCATGCTCCTGTAGTTGAGATGTCCTAGTCTTTGGTGCCATACATTCACCTCATCTTCTTTAGTTAACAAACATCTAGAAACATGAGCTTTTTCTTCTGATGTCCACATATAACAGTTGTCTTTTGATCTGATTCCTCTCATCACAATTTTGTCCTCATCAGTGGTCACAACACATTCTATTTTATTGAACTTCACATCATACCCTTGGTCACACAGTTGGCTTATGCTGATCAGATTTGCAATTAAACCATTGACAAGTAATACATTATTCAAGTTAGGAGATTCTGTGCTAACAAGCTTTCCTACTCCCTTGATCTTTCCTTTAGCTCCATCTCCAAAGGTAACATAGTTGGTTGAGTGACTTCTGATGTCTTGTAAAAAACTCTTGTTCCCTGTCATGTGCTTTGAGCAGCCACTGTCAAAATACCAGTCTTCCTTTGACGATGCTCTGAACGATGTGTAGGCTACCTGACATTTGATTTCACCATTGGGCTTCCATATATAGCTGCCTCATCTGAATAGGCTTTGTAGACTTGATATTATTGTGCATCTGAGGATAGCCATATAACTTGAAGCAGTAGGGCTTTATATGACCATTCCTACCACAATAGTGACACTTCCAAGGCACAGTTTTGCCAACCTTAAGCTGAGGGTTCACATGCTGAGGCACATGTCGAGACAATGGGTCTGACAACTGATAATTCCTAGTCTTCTTGAATTCAGTTTGTTTTATAGCAGAAACAAATTTCTTTGATCCTTTCTGATCTTCTTTGTTAGATGTCCTGTAGTCAAAGCCAATTCCCTTGAAACTCCTTCCTTGCTTACTGGTTTCTTTCAGAATTTCATCAAGCATATCAGAACCACTGTTCAGCATTCTAACAGATTTGTGAGTAGCTTCAAGCTTTCTTGTCAGAGTTGCCACTTCCTCTTGAAGTCCTGCATTAATCAACACTAGATTAGCCTTTTCCATAACATCAGCATTATTAAACTTACTTTGCCATTCCTCCAGATCTTCCTTCAGCTTTGTGCTGAGCTCTTTCAGCCTTTCATTCTGAGAGACAAGTTGTTCTATCTCACTTTGCTTTTCTCTCACAAGTTTACATGCTTCTTCCCACTTGATATGTAGCAGCTTGTAAGTCTCAGCCAGTTCCTCATCTGTAATGTCTTCATCACTTGTATCAGACTCATAGATGGTTCCAGAGAAAGCATTGACTTTGTTTGCAGATATCTCCTCCTCATCTTCAGTGTCTTCATCTGACCAAGTTACCATCATACCTTTCTTCTGCTTCTTTAGATAGGTGGCACATTCAGACCTGATATGGCCATATCCTTCACATTCATGACACTGCACTCCTTTATTCTGAATAGATCTTTCTTCTTCTTTGGTCTTCCTCTGTGAATTAGAAAACTTGGGTTTGTTGTCGAACTTCATGTCCTGGACATTAGGCCTGGTTCTTTTGTCAATCTTTCTCAATGCTCTTTTGAATTTTTTTGCTAGCATAGCCAAAGCCTCAGAAAGATTTTCACCCTCACAGTCTTCATCATCACCTTCATCAGTGTTTGACACAAAAGCAATACTCTTATTCTTCTTTTCAGACTTCCCACTCAGTTTCAACTCAAATGTCTGCAAAGAGCCAATAAGTTCATCGACCTTCATGTTCTCAATGTCTTGAGCCTCCTCAATTGCAGTGACTTTCATAGCAAATTTCTGAGGAAGTGATCTCAAGATCTTCCTTACAAGCTTCTCATCTGACATAGGTTCTCCCAAAGCAAATGAATCATTAGACAAGTCACGGACACGCATGTGGAATTCTGAGATAGTCTCTTCTTCAGTCATCATCAAATTTTCAAATTGAGTAGTGAGCATCTGAAGTCTTGACATCCTTACTCGAGTAGTTCCTTCATGTGCAGTCTTCAGAATTTCCCAAGCATCCTTTGCCACAGTACACGTATTGATCAGCCTAAACATATTCTTGTCAACTCCATTAAAGATAGCATTTAGAGCCTTTGAGTTTCCAAGAGCAGCTTCATCTTCAACACTGGTCCATTCCTCTTCAGGTTTCTCCACAACAGTAGTAGAGGTGCCTTCAACCTCAGCCTTAGTGGGGTGCTTCCAACCCTTGACAATAGCTTTCCAAGTCTTGTTGTCAATTGACTTGAGAAAGGCTATCATGCGAACCTTCCAGTAGTCATAGTTAGTACCATCCAGAATGGGTGGCCTATTGACTGATCCTCCCTCCTTGTTATCCATGAGAACTTGAATAAAACTCCCTGGAGCTCACCCAACCAGAACAGGGTGCCTGCTCTAATGCCAATTGTAATTCAGGTTCCCTGTAGTACGAATGTCCTGCACGATGCTAGGACAATAGGTTCGACAATCGCTTAACAGTAAAAACAGAACTTAAACCAGAAACAACAAAACACAAGAATTGATAACCCAGTTCAGTGAAAAACTTTCACCTACGTCTGGAGGGTTTGCACCCAAAGAAAGGAAATCCACTATCTCAAGAATCAGGAATTACAGACACTCATTAACACAACAGTTCATAGTTCACTTCCTAATCTACCCAGTGTATTTCTACTTAGAATCTCAACCTAAGTATGAGAGCCCCTCTCACTTTCTCTCAATCACTGCCACAATGATTAGTGAATACAATGAACAATCAGAGTTTGAACGCAATCAAACACATAGAACCCTTCTTTGCTTTATAGAATCAGTGAGCAAAGAGGATTCACAACTAACAAAGGACAAAGCACAATAACAAATCCTAAAACACTCGATCTCTCTCTCTTAGCTTCGGTGATCTTCAAGTTTTAGGTCTTCATACTTTTATAGACTTCAGCAGCGGTAGCATGGGCTCTAGGGTTAGCATGGGCTGAAGAAACAGATTGCAGCAACAGCAATTCAAAACGCAATCTTGATAGATTCGGTTTACTTATTGCACAAGTAAAGATAGAAATCAATCTTTTAACAAAGATTGTTTCAACAAATAACAACCCACAATCAAAACTCAAGCTAAGGACTGATGCCCTAGCTACACGGAATCAGATGCCACGGAATCTGCTTCGACAATCGGTTGTTTTGACAAAATGCAAGGCAACATGTACCAACAGTTTGTCTGCGTTGGTTTCATCTTGTGCTCTCATCAAATCCCTCAATGTTCTGTCCAGGGCTTCAAAACAAAACTTGTTCAACATGGTCGCTTCATTCCATATAATCAACATAGTCCGCAAAAGTAAATTTTCTCGTAAGCTTCCTTGTTTAATATTTCATGTAGATACATCATTCACCTGAAGTGGAATACACAATCTTGAATGAGCAGTTCTCCCCTAGTAGTAATAACGAAGCAAAATCCTCGAAAGCTACATTCAGAATAATCAATCCTCTAGACATTAGACTTGCTGAAAATGCGTTCCAAATAAAAGTTTTCCATGTTCCTCTGTATCCATATAAAAAGAAAAAACCAGCACAATCAGACAAAACAGATTCCAATATCTTATTATAGACTTGTTTTTGTTCATCTGTCATTAAATTTAGCAAATTTGTGCACTTGGCAGACATCTCATCTCGATCGTAGTTAAGTTCTTCTACTATGAACCTGTTTTCAAATAGATGTAGATCAGAAGATTCAGGATAAGGTAAACAATCAAAATTCTTGAGAAATCTCCCATTACGCAGGAGCAATTTGTCAATCTCTATCAGACACACGTTTCTTAAGTCATCATCACTAATTTCCAAGTCTGAAGAAATAATAATCAAATTTGAAATTACTTGTGGAAGATATTTAAATTATTAGTTACTTATTTAAAAAACTAATTTCATATGGTTTAAATGAGTTTCTTCAGTTACATACCTAGTATTTGAAGAAATCTCCCTGTTTGATATAAAATTCCATATGCTAGCAATTTCCATGTAGCTTCCCGCATTTCATTTAGTTTGCTAATGTGTTCATTAACAATAACATGACAAATAATCGTCTTAATTGGTGTCCAGACCCAAGATCACTTGGCTCTTTATTCCATCTATGTATTCTCTATCATCTTTCAACAAGTCCAAGATTTAGTACGCTTCGTTGTAGGTTTGGTATACTATCCCATTTACAGTTTTTATACTGTCAAAACTTGTACAACCCTTTTGAATTTTAAGAAGGATCTGCATATAGAATAGTTCTCCAGTACTCATGCGAATATAATTCAACCTCTTAATTCAAAATCCTTTCTTTCTGAAACTCCATGATCTTTTCTCTTCATCATAAACAAACATTTGGGGAAACTTTGCATATGTTAGGTCCTTCCCAATTTCGGATTCCTGATTTGCTTTGAAACATGCAGCAAAGTCAGTGTTCATATCCTGGTTCCTTTCAACGACAATGTCAATCCATTCGTGATCTTTGAAAGTAACAGGTTGCTCATTGGGAAGTTGAAATTATAGTTTATTAATAGGAGACCACTTGTCATGAATATAAAATGCAAAAATTCTCCGCGCTACTTCTCAACAACTTCTCCTTTATTTGAATCTGTATCTCCATTATAAATTTCAATAGAAACTCTATCAGGACCTTTGTTTACAAATTTAAACAAATGTTTTATGGAGTTTGACTTGTTACAGTACTCCACGTTGATATGGACCTAACACCTCATGAGGTGATCTAGATTTTAAGGTACAACAAACCTATTATCCATTACAATGTCTTTCTTTGTAACACTAACTCTAGCATTTCTACTCATGTATTTAGGATAGACTTACTCATCAATTGTAGTTGAGCTCTGAATTTGTTTTGGGAAAAATTTCTCACACTTTCCATTTTTCAAACAAGGAGAATTCATGTTAGCATACCCACATGGACTATGCATCATATAATTTGAAATTGTTGCTGACAAAGCAGGATCTAACACAGGATCTGGTACTCAGCTGATATTACCTTATCAATGTTATCCCTTGTTTTAAGTTTCTTATTACCTTGCAACCATATTAAGATGTGAGCATGTGGAAAGCCCTCTTTTCTGGAACTCAATTGTATACGTTTAAAGGTTTTGAAGTATGTAGGTAACTAACAGAACAATTAGTAAATTAAAAAAAATTATAAAATATAAAAATAAAGAAATTTAAAAGGTTTGCCTGCTTATGCTTCTCAAAATATTTTTCCTTTCTTCACATTGGACATAAAATCATTCAACTTCATTTTGAAAACTCTAGCAACAATGTCATGTCGATCATCTGCCCTAAGACCTCTTGGAGTTACAAAATCCTGAATTTCTTTCAAGTTTGCATTGCAGGTCATGGTTATAAATAAATTTGGATACATAAATCTTTTGCAAATAGCCATGCCATCTTGACAATTTTTGAACATGTATCGCATCCCACCTGTGAAGGAAGGAGGTAAAATTACATGTTTTCCAGTAGAGGAGGGTTGAACATCTCTTCTAGATACAACTTCTTGCATACCTCTAAATATATCTAAATGAAACTTCTGTTGACTATTTCTATAATAAGACATTCTATCTGATTCAATCACATTGTAGCAGTCTACAATAAATTGCTGAAACAATCGACTCGTGCCCACTAAATGTCTGTGCTCTATGTCCCTTTCTTGGATCCGGTATGAAATAAATTCCCTGATTGCAACTTTGTATCTCTTTTTGGAATCATCTTGCATGTGATCTTCTCGTAGTGGTATATTCTCCTTAAAATCATCTTCTCCATATGGAAATAATAAAGGATATTGAAGAGGGGTGTAAGAAGGGTGTTTTTCAAGAAGTCGTTGAAAACCTCCGCCAGTACCCTTGACAATAATATCTCTACCTTCATTCACTGAGTCCAGATCACCTACAATCAAAGTTGTCACCTCATCAGCTGTGGGCATATTATATGTTCTTGGATCCTTAGTTCGGTTACGATACAATCTGAGATATAAATTTGAAGAACCATCTGTCTCGACAAGGTCTCTAACTCTCCGAAACATTTTTGCCAATTCATTGTAGTCAAGTAAATCACTAAGGGGGGATCAAGAGTACTTTTCCTTGTACTCGACCTGATATAAAAATGAAAATACGAATTTAGCATCAACAACCATAACATCAAGGTATAGATTTTGTTTAAAATTTTGTAAATAGTTCACAAAATACTTGAAATATTTCATTCTATTTGAAGACTCATTCTGAGTGTCATATATATATATAGTTGAGCAAACTTAGGAGGAGCTCCTTCAGCTAGTATACCTGATTCTAGCTTACCTGATTCCAATCCGATGATAATTTTGGCCACTTTGTATAAACTAAGGAGGGTCATTTCCATCATTTATACCTGATTCTAGCTTGCCTCCAAGTGAAGTGAACGAAAATAAATTGTTGTACGCTCTGATATTCTTATTGAACTTCTTGTATCTGTTATCTATCTCGTTCATCAAATTATATAGTAGCTGGGGAGGTTTTCTTAGGAATGGAAGTGTACTTTTTCATTAAGGTATTCTCATTGTGACTCTAATTAAGGTTTTTGTAATGTTGTTAAGGCCTAAGTGCCCCTGGAGTACTCTACTGTGTGTGTTCACGACAATTGAAGGCCTAAGTGCCACTGTTATTTTGTTGATTTAGTTTAGAATTTGATGACAATGGAAGCCCTATGTTATGACAGGAGCCTCAAAAACCACAATCGCAAATCGGACCTCCCTTCCTCCTCTGTGAACAAGAATACGAGCCAAAACTTTGAGACCCACCTCCCATTTCCTTCCACCCTTCATTTGGAGGAGCTCACATAGCCTTCTTCTTCGTTCTGCAGATCGTGATTCAGAGGGAGAGGCAAGGAATGAAAAACCCCTCTTTTAAGGGCTCCATGGTGAAGAAGACGATGGAGGAGATGACCGTTGGAGCCTTTTAGGGTCACATGAGAAGCATGTGACTTGTCCAGTCATCAATCTCTTTCAAGAAAGTAACGTGAGACACGTTTGAGGGAGCCACATCAGCTTCTCACGTTCGTTTTCTCACGGAAGGCAAACAGCAGAGCAATTTTGCAAAGGCATGTAAACGTTGAGGACGGTTTTTGCTAATTTTGAAGTTTGGGGACGATTTTCGCAGGAAGGCAATAGTTGGGAGACCAAAATGCAATTAAGCCTTAATGGTATATACAACGTAGGGATGGCAACGGGTAGGATCGGGCACGGGTTTTACAATTACCAAACCCAAACCCAAATCCCAGAACCCAAACCCAAACTCAAACGCAAACCTTATGGGCGATAAAATGAAATCCATGCCCAAATCCATTGGGTTTCGGATTTACCCGAAACCCAAACCCAAACCCATTAGTTACGTAGCAACTCAATCCAGAACTTAATTACTTTCATATAAAAAAAAAGTGAAATTCATAGAAAGAAAGAAAAAAAACAAATACTATTCATCATCCTCATCCATCACTAAAGTGAGACAACAATAGTTTAGAGTTTACTTTCTCAAACATACAAAAGTACAATTAATCATCAAACACTAAGAACAAAGTTTATAAATATATATATATATATATATGAGGGTTTTTTTGTAATTTTATGTTTCGGGTATCTTTGGGTTCGGGTTTGGGCGGGTATGGGCACGGATTTAACTAATACCAAACCCAAACCCATAAATAGCTACAGTAACGGGCAAAACCCAAACCCAAATCCTGTCAACTCGGATTTTGCCCGTCAAATCGGATCGGGTTCGGACGGGTACCCATGGGTTTGGGCAAAATTGCCATCGCTAATACAACGTCATGGAAAACACTTTCGTAAAAAATAAAATAGATTGAAACTATACCATTAAAAATGTTGACTTTGACTATGTCAAGAACAACTACAACATTGATACCATTTCAAGAACTTAAGAAAGCATACAGTGAATCAACATATGATTTGAATAGCGTACATTTACTTGTTTTTCTGCATATCATCGTAAAATCTCAATATAAGTCAACATATTGCATATGAAAGCAAACACTGCCATAAATCCAAATCTCTTACCCGTTAGATTTAATCTCAATATGATTCTACTTATTTATCTGCCCAAAACATTCAAATGTCTTCTCTGTACCGTATCCTATAAACACACCCATGAAATCTGCCAAAATAAAATAATTAGAGATGGAAAAGGTGAAAGAGCAATGTCTATGGAAATAAGGAATGCAGTAAGACTTACCAACTAAATAATTGTCATCAAATCCTGCGAATAAAATATCTTCCAGACTTGTGAAACTATTAAACACAGAATGGGTTACCCGGTTGGCAGGCACCGGGATGACTTTTGTATCCAATTCTAATATCAATTTGTGTGCATGTCGGTTGGGAAGGTCTAAATGGGCCAGTAGAATTGGTAACAATAAATTTGCTTATTGAATACAGTGATCCTTCAACAATCATTGGCCCAAACCTGTAGGCGCGTTCTCGTTTGACTGAAGCATGAATTCTAGATCTGTTCAAAGAAGCATAAAATAAGTTTAGATTCACATGAAAGGAACTTACGAAATGGATCAAAAGGGCAGTAAATTTCAAATGACATACTTTTGATTTAGGTATTTTTGATTTCGAAATTCAAAATGACAGAAAAATTCAAATGGCATTCTTTTGATCCAGATAGTAGACTTTTTATTCATTTAGAATTTTTTTTATGAGAATCAAGAGTGAAGAACACAATAAAAAACAACCAGGTCAGACATTTCATCAACCACAATACACGCTTCATAACCTAGAAAAATGCATTATGAAAATTATCATTTTTAACATAATTGACCTCAAAATTAAGGGAAATACAAAAACTCAAAATACCCACATGAGAAACCTCGGAAACCTCATCCAGCAGATAAAAGCATTGCAGACTCAGAAATCAAATCTCATTTTTAGACTCAAACAATGGCCAAAAAGGGTAATTAAAAATGTAATTATCATCAAAGAAATTTTTTTATCAAATAAAATGAATGAATAGATTTATTTACAAAAAACACCATGATCGTAATCGAAAATCAATCAACCCACCACAAACATCATTTCACTATCAAAGAAATCCAGTGATGGACATTAAGGCATTTATTGTTTAGGTTTTTTGGGGTTTATTTTGAATTAGGGGAAAACGAAAATACCCATATAGCAAAATCCCTAAATGGTACGTTAATTGGCCACTACCATATTTATGAAGCTTCAGCATGTATTTTGGTTCATACACAAACAGGAAATTGAGAAAGAAAGAATGAAGTGAGGTTGGTTATTCCAAATGGTGGGACCTTAAACTATTTCTATTTATTTATATTATGGATTATGGATTATGGATTTCATAGACATGTACATTAGCAGAAGAAAGAATGAAGTGAGGTTGGTTGTGTTCAACTTAATAAAATTGATGACATATTGATTCCATAGTAATGAAAGAGTCTAGATAGGAATACAAATTTAAGAAATGAAAAGTCAATGGAAGCTAACAATCAAACTCATCGATCATGTAAAATTTGATAATACAATATTATTAAATTCAAGCGCTGAATACATTGTTTATCATATTTTGAATAATAACAATTTTCAAGAGTTTAAGTGAAGAGGTTAATTATTTCATGTGAACTATATTTCAGGAAATAACCTTCACATCCCCATCGTCTGATGACTAAGTGCAAGACAAAGCATGAAGAAGCTCAAGGCAAACTATACAAGCAAAGAAAGTCAAACCAGCCAGATCGTGTGAAGAATAGAAGAGTATATCGATCAAGATAGAAGACAGTACACACAAGATAAGAAAAGTCAAAGTCACAAGGCAGACTACTCAAGCAATGGAAAGTCAAATCTGCTAAGTTGTCTAATCAAGAGAAGGGAAGAACGATCAAAGAAATAAGAAGAGTTAAAGCTTAAGGACAAAACTACGCAAGCTGACGAATTGTTTCAGTAGACTGTGGTTAATGAAGATCTGCATCGTCTATCTCAAAGGTTGAAGATCAAGATATGTCTAGAGAAAGAGAGACATATTCAAAATTGAAAGTTCTCTGACATTGTTGAAAGAGAAATTCAAGTGCAAAGAATCACGTGATATCTCACAAAACACATTGAACAAGGAAACAAGTACAACGTGTCACCATCAAAAGTTTCCTTTTACTCTCACTAAAGGACTGGAATGTTGCTGCTCATGCTACCAACCAGCTGACAAGATACACTTTGTAGCATTTGGTCTCAACAAAGGACACGATGCATTTAATGCACTTGACGAGAAGACTGTTTGATCCAACGACTAGTACTCAAGAGGCTCTACAGGCTCCAACAACTCTTAACAAACTATGGATGCTCTTGAAGTATAAAGGAGGACTTGAAGATTTTCAGAGGCAAGAAACTGAGCTAGAATTTTCATCTAAGTCGAAAATCTTCTTCAAGTCAGCTAGAAGCAAAATGTTCAAGACAAATTTAAGAGTCAAACCTTTTAGACATCGTTTGCTTCAAAGAGAGAAATACCAAAGAGTCAAATCCTAACTTTCCAATCTCTCTAAATCAAGAACACAAAGTATACCCCAGAGTCAAATCCTCAAACACATTTTAGTTCTCGTGCTTTGTAATTTCTATTATCTCTCTTGTGAGAAGAGAACCTTGTAGAGTCAAACGATCTTGAAAAAGATCTTAGGAGAATACTTGAACCTGGGAGAAGTCTTGTCTAATACTTGTTAGGAGAAGTCTTGTAGAATACTTGTTGGGAGAAGTCCTATCTAATACTTGATTGGGAGAAGTCCTCTCTAATACTTGTTGTAGGAGAAGTCGATACTTGTTTTGTGAAAATCTTGGTTAAGCCAATGACTGGACGTAACCCCATCGTTTATGGACGAATCAGGATATATTACTGTGTGCTTATCGTCTACTCTCTCTATTTTATATCCGCTGCATCAAACGATTGCAAAAATATTTCATAAACTTAGAATCGTTTGAAAAACTCAAGTTTTAATTTAACACAATTCAAACCCCCTTGTTGTGTTACTTTTCCGATATCAAATATGGCCATTTCAAAAAACAAATAACTACAATATGGCTAACATATAGAGGGGTGCGAGACCAAAAACATATTCAGAGGGGATTGAAGAATCAATAATAATGAATGAATGGATGGATCAACTACGGGGATAGCCAATGCCATGCCTTGCAGTTGTTTTTCCAACGAAGAGGAACTGCAACTTCATATTTTCAACTGACTTTATGTTTAAAAGTACTTTAAGCTTTATGGCCTGTGAAAAGTAGCTTACCCCATTTCATACGTTTGAAAAACAGACGCATCGTATGAGGAGACTAATTGGTCACGAGAACTCCTCACGTGAAGAGTTTTTCTCAGAATCGTGGTGCCTTGCTCAATGAGTCTACGTAATGATGATGATATTATTGACCACGAAAACTCTTCCTTCTAGGCACCTTTGCAAAAAAAAAAAAAAAAGTCCCCATAAGGAGTTTTTGCAAATGGTGGCCACCTAAGCATCCTACATAACCAAAATTGTCATAGTTTAGTAACTACTTCCTCCGTTCCTAATTATAAGACCTATTTTTACATTTTTCATGTTCCTAAATATATGACATTTTACAATAATTCAGCAAAAAGTATTGTACTCTTTTATACCCATTACATTAATTGCGTGTTTCTATTTCCAAAATTCTAATTACCACCTACCACTAATGCAATGACTACTAGTGCGAGAAAATGAAAAAAATATAAATATGGAAGAATGTATGTAGTTTTTTAAAACCAATACACTAATTAGACACATTTAATATTTTTTCAATAAACACTATTTTTTGTATTACGTGTTATAATTAGAAACCGAAAAATTATTTATCAAAATACAATATTTAAAAAAAAAATCGAAACAGAGATGGAGTACAGAAAATAGGAAAATTTTGAGGAAATTTTTTAGTTATACTATGATTTACAGAATCTTCCAAACTTCTAGAGTTGTACCCTGTTCACCATCCCCTCCCTCCTAAAGAAGTTTGAAAATAGCTTCACCGCAGTGGCGGCGGTGCGATCAGCATTAACTAACATTAGCATGCTCTTACGCTTACGCCGCCTTCCATTAAACTCAAACCTGTTACTGTCACTACCCATCAGTGCTCACTGTTCCACCACCACCGCTTCTGCAATTCACATCACAACCACCCCTACGCTTCGCAAAGAAGAACAATGCAATCCCTTATCACCACACGCCAAACACTTGATTCAGCAAAACATCGTTGTTGGTGTCACTGTCACCCACCTCCTCGGCAAATGCATAACCTGCGACAATGTCGCCGATGCCATTTTGGTTCTAGAGTGTCTCCATCCATCCCCATCACTTGTTTACTGGTGGAATCAGCTCATAAGACGAGCTCTTCATCGTGGAATTTCGAATGAAGCTTTGGGTCTTTACTGTCGGATGAGGATGCTTGCTTGGACCCCTGATCATTACACCTACCCTTTCGTTTTCAAAGCTTGCGGCGAGATCAGTTGTTTCTCTCTTGGCGCGTCGCTTCATTCTGATGTTGTTCGATTCGGGTTTGTCTCGAATGTGTTTGTTTGCAATGCTGTGGTTGCTATGTATGGAAGGTGCGGCGCTCTTCATCACGCACGCGAGGTGTTTGATGATTTGTGCCAGCGAGGAATTCAGGATTTGGTTTCTTGGAATTCTATTGTGACTGCTTATATGCAGGCTTCTGATGTAAACACTGCATTTGAACTGTTTGGTAAGATGACAAAGAGATATGGGTTATCCCCGGATGCTGTCAGCCTTGTTAATATCCTTCCTGCTTGTGCTTCCCTGGGTGCCACTCTGCAGGGTAAAGAGGCTCATGGGTTTGCTATTAGAAGTGGATTGGTGGATGATGTTTTCGTGGGGAATGCTGTTGTGGATATGTATGCCAAGTGTGGCAAGATGGAGGAAGCAAGTAAGGTTTTCGAGAGGATGAGGTTTAAGGATGTTGTTTCTTGGAATGCAATGGTCACTGGGTATTCTCAAACGGGAAGATTTGAGGACGCACTTTCTTTGTTTGAGAAGATGCGGGAGGAGAATGTCAAGTTAGACGTTGTGACTTGGACTGCTGTTATTGCAGGGTATGCTCAGAGAGGGCATGGTTGTGAAGCCCTGGATGTGTTTCGGCAGATGTACAAATGCGGTTCTCGTCCAAATGCGGTTACCCTTGTATCTTTACTTTCAGGCTGTGCATCAGTTGGAGCATTGCTTCATGGGAAAGAAGTTCATTGTTATGCCATCAAATTTATTCTCAACGTCAACTCGGATAGGGATGAATATCAGATGGTAATTAATGCTCTAATTGACATGTATGCTAAATGCAAAAGTCTAGAAGTTGCTCGTGCATTGTTTGACTCCGTATCTCCAAGAGATAGGGATGTTGTCACCTGGACCGTGATGATTGGGGGGTTTGCGCAGCATGGAGATGCCAACAATGCTCTGCAACTTTTCTCTGAAATGTTCAAAACAGGCAACTCTATAAAACCTAATGATTTTACCTTATCTTGTGCCCTCATGGCTTGTGCTCGTTTGTCAACAATGAGGTTTGGTAGGCAAATTCATGCATACGTGTTGCGAAGCCGTTATTGTTCTGGTGTTCTGTTTGTGGCTAATTGCCTCATAGACATGTATTCCAAGTCTGGAGATGTAGATACTGCTCGAACTGTTTTTGATAGCATGTCAGAGAGAAATGCTGTCTCTTGGACGTCCTTAATGACAGGCTATGGCATGCATGGTCGCGGTGAAGATGCTCTCCGGGTTTTTGATGAGATGAGAAAAGTGGGTCTAGTGCTTGATGGTGTAACGTTTCTTGTCTTGCTTTATGCTTGTAGTCATTCAGGAATGGCGGAACATGGAATCAATTTCTTCTATAGAATGAGCAAAGAATTTGGGGTCCATCCTGGGGCAGAGCATTACGCTTGCATGGTTGATCTTTTGGGTCGTGCTGGTCGTCTTGATGAAGCTATGAAACTCATTAATGACATGCCCATGAAACCAACCCCAGTGGTGTGGGTGGCCTTGTTGAGTGCTTGTCGGGTACATTCAAACGTGGAACTTGGGGAATTTGCCGCAAATCGATTGTTAGAATTGCAGGCCAAGAATGATGGGTCATATACATTGCTTTCAAATATATATGCTAATGCCAAACGCTGGAAAGATGTGGCTAGGATTAGATATTTGATGAAACATGCTGGAATTAGGAAAAGACCTGGTTGCAGCTGGGTCCAAGGAATGAAAGGCATTGCAACCTTCTATGTGGGTGACAGAACTCACTCACAATCTCAGCAGATATATGAAACACTCGCAGACTTGATTCAGCGCATTAAAGCTATTGGATATGTTCCTCAGACAAGCTTTGCTCTTCATGATGTCGATGATGAAGAAAAAGGTGACCTGCTTTTTGAACATAGTGAGAAGTTGGCTCTTGCCTATGCCATCCTAACACAGCCGCCTGGTACACCTATCCGAATCACTAAGAACTTACGCATTTGTGGTGATTGCCACAGTGCCATAACCTACATATCCATGATTGTTGAACATGAGATCATACTAAGAGACTCGAGCCGCTTCCATCATTTCAAAAGCGGATCCTGCTCATGCAAAGGGTACTGGTGAAGCATTTAATTTATTAGTTGCTATTCTATGATGTGGTCTCATGGAGCAAATAATATTGATAACCAGTCAGCTTTGCACTTCTCATCCAATCTAGTCTTTCTAAGAGAACAAAACATACAAAAGTTGGTTATTTTTTCATCAGAGAAGAATCCTTTCTGGTATAATCAAAACTTTCACTTTTTGCTTCCAATGATCAGTTTACCAATATTTTCATTAGTCTTTAAGGGTTCTGAGGATACCATACATATGTTTCAAGGTAGATGCATATGATCTGAAAGCTCCCGCTTTAGGGGAAATGTTGAGATAATATATAAATATACCATTGATTGATTATTTTCAGATTTTGTTGTAATCACGTTATCATTGTTTCTTTCCATAGTGCCCCCTGCCTAGCTGATTTTGTAATTCCTGAGCTTTAGGGATTGACTTGGAGACCTTTGTATATCTCAACCATGAAATACACCTCAAGTGTTTAGATTATTTCAGTCCCAAAAATATGATTATTTCACACCCTTTGCTCTGTTTAATCTTTGTTTATATGAATACACTATAGGAAGGACCATTTCTTTTTTTTTCCAGTAGGGGTGTCCTAAGCTACTAAGATTCACACCACCGAAAGGCAGGGGTTCTTCATGCTCCCTTTTTCTTTAAGAGTGTGCTTTACTTTCTTTGCCACATAAATGAGTTACAGTGTTACACAAAGTAAATACATGTTTTGAATTTATTCAGATTGAGATCCTGTAATATTCTAATCAGACAAAATGAATACTATTTATTTCCTCCTATCAGCAACTAGGCCTAACAAGTGAAAATTCATCAAAAGAAGCTAGGCTTTTGGAGGTAGAGAATACTATTACGCTTACTACTTTAGCTGGTTGATTGGGATTTCAACTTTTTTTGATTTTTGTAAAAATATGACTACAACATATGAAATTTTATTAGGTTTCTCAGAGTTTGATATTTCTCGAATTAGATTTCATGTTTGCTTCAAGTAATTCAAACATGAGTTGTACTCACAATATTCCTTGTAGTAGTATTTTTATGCTTTTGATATTATAACTTTGGAAAGGGGACGTATCCATCTACCATATTTTCTGTCATTAGCATAGCAGGTTCCAGATTTTCTTGCAGCCTCAAGTTCTTCTGGTACTATTCATTTTGTCACTCTTTAATTTGCTTCGCATCTGAGGTGGGGATTGCAATTTGAAATATTCTCCCTCTTTTCTATCTATTAGAATACTTTATTTATCTACACAGGTCAACATTCACAAGTTGGGGTTGCTTTAGATCACTAAAGGTAAAGCTAGTTAGATTTAAATTTAAAGCAAACCTCTAACTGCAGTGTTTGGCTTGGTGATTATTTATGGATTTTAGAAACCAAGTAATAAAAACTTCAACTTGACTCTATGACTCCTCTTGATGCAAATATAATCAAATGTACACTCATCTAATCAGTAATGGTATTCTGATATTTTTCGCTTACTTTCATCCTCAACCTCTCTCTCTCTCTCTCTCTCTCTCTCTCTCTCTCTCTCTCTCTCTCTCTCCTGTCCTCTCTGTTTTTAAATACTTCTGTTCTTGTTGTACTAAGAAATGCCAATTTTGATTATCAAAAAAAAAAAGGCCAATTTTGATTTTTTATCACAAGATCTTATAGATTAAATGCTAACTGTGGACATGCGATTATAGATGGAACTGTAAATCTCTTTTTATCTCTCCTTCTCTCCTCTATTCCCCTATGTGCATTTTGCACTGCATGGGCTTGTAATTTTTATTTTGAATTCTGTTGTAATAAAACTGAAGTCCTTTCTATGGTTGACCCAGGTGCTTTGTGTTCATGGTGTGGCCTTTCTCCGGATATTCGAACAATTGATCAGGTTCTCTAGCCCCCTTCTCAGTTGCTTGTCAAACTCAATATTTTTAAGATTCTGCAATTGGATTAGCTTATTTTGTATTTAAAAAAACCATCAAATGATGCAAAACGAATTGTCTCAAATGCCATTTTTGTTTAAAAATCAAGCAAAACCAAAACATGTACTGTCAACTTGTGAATGTAATGTACTTCGCTGAGATGTCTTACATCTTTTCAAATAAAGATTTTGCAAAATATATGTTTACATTGTGTATGTGAGTATCTCCATCCTTGTCTTTTCTGGCTTTTAGGAATTTTTTTCAGTAATCCCGTTGTAAATCATGACCTGACATGTTTTGCAAGTTATTCCCATTTTTAATTTTTTTCTTAAAATTGAAAGAAAAGAATAACTATCAAATTCTTGAAGTGGATGTACTGACTACTGAGTCTTCACTACTACAGGGGTAATGAAAATATGTTTGTTTTTGTTGGAGAAAAGAGAAATATAGCGTAAAAGAGTAGAGAGAGATTGAGGGAAAATATATTATTGACTTAATAAAAACTGAAAGCAATACATGTCTTATATAAAAGACCTAACTTACTAAGAGATAGCTAAAAGATAACTTCTTATCATAATAACCAAATTAGTTATTATTTTTTATTCTAGCCTCTATCTAATAGCACTATATCACTATCTATTAGCTAGATTTAATATTTGAATTAATATCCACAATACTCCCCCTTAATTCAAATACCCAAGAGATACTACACCTATCTCTTTCCTTAAGATCACAAATCTTTCAGTCTTCAAAGGTTTGGTGAAGATATCTGCCTTCTGCTCATAAGTGGGGCAGTACACCAGCTCCAGCTTCCCTCCATTCACCTGTTCACGCAGAAAGTGAAATCTGACTTCAATGTGCTTACTTCTTCCATGAGAAATTGGATTTTTAGCAAGACTAATTGCTGAGATGTTGTCAACCATCAGCTCCATTGGCTTCTTAGTCACAAAACCCATTTCTTTTAACAGTTCTTCAAGCCAAACAGCCTGGCAGGCAGCAAAGGACCCTGCTATGTATTTAGCGTCACATGATGAAAGAGCTATGACAGGTTGTTTCTTTGAGGTCCAGGAGATTGGAGCTCCATGCAGCTGAAACAAGTACCAGAATTACTTTTCCTGTCATCTAAGTCGCCACTATAGTTAGAATCTGTGTAGCCAACCAGTTCCAGCTCCTTTCCAAGCTTCTTCTGCCTTGGAAACAATATTCCATAATCTGTAGTACCCTGCAGATACCGCAAAATTCTTTTGGCAGTAGCCAAATGTGATTTCTTAGGTGCACACATGAACTTGCTGATGAGTCCCACACCATAGGAAATATCAAGCCTTGAGTTGCACAAAAATCTGAGTGAACCAACAAGTTGCTTGTACAAAGATGCATCAACATCCCCTTCATCATCCCTCCTCAACTTGATATTCACTTCAGATGGAGTTGTTACTGGATGACAATTCCCCATGTTGAACCTCTTCAGTATGTCTTTGATGTACTTCTGCTGGTACATGAAAATTCCTGTTGCAGTATACTCGAATTGCATGCCCAGGAAGTAACTCAGCTTTCCTAAATCCGACATCTCAAATTCAGACTTCAGAATCTGCTTCAGCTCATCAAGTTCTTTAGGATCTGACCCAGTTATCTACAAATCATCTATATAGGCTGATGAGTAGCAAACCAGTGTCTCCATGACTCTTTCTGACATATACATCATACTCCACAGAGCATCTATGAAACTTGAGCTGAAGGAGGAAACCATCAATTCTCTTATTCCATGCTCGTGGGGCCTGCTTCAAGCCATATAAGGCTTTGCTGAGCTTGAAAACCATGTTCTCTTTTCCTTGTATTTCAAATCCAGGAGGCTGACTCACATAAACCTCTTATTCCAAAGGTCCATTCAAAAATGCTGATTTCACATCAAGCTGAAAGATAGGCCAGTTTCTCGCACTAGCAATGGAAACCACTAGTCTTATGGTTTCTATCCTTGCCACCGGTGCGAAAACCTCAGAATAATCCAGCCCAGGTTTCTGTAGAAAACCTCTAACCATAAGCCTTGCCTTGTGCCTAGCAATAGAACCATCAGGATTCAACTTCTGTTTGAACACCCATTTAACACCAATTTTGTGTTTATTTGGAGGTAGATGGACCAAAGACCAGGTCTGATTTTTCTCAATTGCTTTCAACTCATCAATCATAGCAGCCTTCCAAGCTGGTTTCGCAAGAGCTTCCTCCACATGCAATGGCTCAACGTCAGCCATCAGAGCATAGTGAATCAGATCACCTTCATCATTAACTGCATGGTCAGGAACTGTCTGATACTCACTAAATCGTTCAGGCCTATTTCTCCGCCTTTGAGGTCTTGGAACATGATCTGCAGAACCATCTGAATCAGCCTGATCATCATGTGGTAAAGCCTCAGAATTAGTTTGGTGGACATGTGATAAAGGTGCAGAATCATTGTCCTCATTACTTTCAGCACTCCCTATTGAATTCATTGTTGTGACCATTAGCATTATAGAATCGTCATCAGAATCTTCCCTTGTTGCATAAGCTTCCTTGTCTGCATTCTTATGCTGTTTTGGTTTACCAGTGCGACACTCATAAGAGTAGTGGCCCATCTTGTGACACTTGTAGCATTCAACATTCCTCTTATCAGTCTTCCTTTGATTGCCACCATTCTTTGCAGATTCACCTCTCCTTTTGGACGATTCTGGTTTGTCAGAATTATCTTGAGACCACTTTGACTTGTTGCTGGACTTTCCTTTGCCTGTCCACTTTTTCTTTTTGTCATCATGATTGTCCAGACCAACCTTCAAAGCTTGTTATGCAATTTTCACAGAATTACGATCAGCAAGGCGCATCTCATGTGCCTCCAATGAACTCTGCAACTCTTCTATCTTCATGCTGTCCACATCTTTAGATTCCTCAATTGCCACTACGATGTAGTCAAATTTGGGAGCCAAGGACCTCATGATTTTCTCTATCACCATCACATCAGTGATCTTTTCTGCACAACCCTTCATTAAATTGACAGTGGTTAGGATCTTGGTGAAGTATTCACCAACCTTTTCATTCTCCTCCATCTGAAGACCTTCATACTGCCTTCGAAGAGTTTGCAACTTTACCTTCTTTACTTTGTCACTGCCACTATGAGCTTTCTGCAGAATGTCCCACATCTCCTTTGCTGAATATGCATTTGCTATTTTCTCAAAATGCGTATCATCCACGCATTGATGAATGAGAAACATCGCCTTACAATCCTTCTTCATATCGTTATGAAGAGTCTTCTGTTCTTCAGTCTTGTCTTGGGTCAGTGGTTGAAACCCATTCTCTATAACATCAATAACATATTGAAACTCAAATAGAACTTTCATCTGAGAATTCCATCGATCCCAAATCTTATCAGTTAGAATTGGGAGATTTACTCCCCGGCAGATTGTTACTTGCCATCGTGAGAGTTTCAGTTTCTTGATCAAAATCAAGATTCACAGCGTGTAGGGAAAGAACCTCAGAAACTCGTAGCTTCCACCAATTTCAGAATCGCAGAACTACAATTCTGATGAAGGACGAGACTCGCAGAATCGCACTTCAACAAAACCGAGCCAAACAGATTCGAAACACAGTTTCACAGCAACCCTAAACCACCAAACCTATCACAGGCCTCGAAACTCGCAGCTTCGATCAGAGGTTGTGTTTGGCTCCGTTTCAACAAGATTGAAACACGCAGCTTCAATCTTCACGACCCGCAGGTCCAAGAATCGGAACGTGCTCTAGATACCAAGTTGTTGGAGAAAAGAGAAATATAACGTAAAAGAGTAGAGAGAGATTGAGGGAAAATATATTATTGACTTAATAAAAACTAAAAGCAATATATGTCTTATATAAAAGACCTAACTTACTAAGAGATGGCTAAAAGATAACTTCTTATCATAATAACCAAATCAGTTATTATCTTTTATTCTAGCCTCTATCTTATAGCACTATATAACTATCTATTAGCTAGATTTAATATTTGAATTAATATCCACAATAGTGTTTTAATACATCAGATGTAGGGCTGATATGGATATATGATATGCTTGTATTTCTGGTTCTTCTTGACTTTGGTTTCATATTCTGCAGTGTTTAATTTAAATTTGCTTGCTGGTTCTCCCTCCTATCCCCTGATTCCTAAGAGAAGAAAATATTACTATTTGAATAAATTTATAATTCTAAACATAATTGGATGCCTTTATTTACTGCTCTTACTTTGTACTAGTAAAACAATAAGGCCAGTTTGGTAATTTGGTTTGAAAGTATGTTTTTTGTTTCATTTTTAATTAAAAAAAGCCACATTGTAATCATTATTTTCTATATGAAACAAAAAAAAGTAATGCCAATGTGGCATTTTTTAATTATGAGTGAAAATAGAAAATGAGAACAAAACATTTTCTCAAACCAAATAGACCCTAACGTGTTCTGTTTGTTTACTTCAGATTCGGAAATCCTCGAGTGTTTCATTTTAATGTACTTGTTTAGTTTATTTTTTAGTCTTGGAGTTGAAATGGAAAAATTATTTAAATCCTATGTTACTTTTGAGGACTACAAAAACAAGCTCTTTATATGTCATTGTTGGATATTACTCATGAAGGGCCATTTTGCGATTTAATGTGGAGTGATCCTGAAGATATTGAAACATGGGCTGACAGTCCTTGTGGAGCAGGTTGGCTTTTCGGATCCCGGGTCAGCTCAGATAAGACCCTGGTTTGCAAGCTTAATAAAGCTTTATATGGTCTAAAGCAAGCACCTAGGGCTTGGTTTGATCGGCTGAAAGCAGCTCTAGAAGTATGATATCAAGGCTAGTTGTTGTGATCCTTCTTTGTTTACCTTTCACCACAACACTTGCTGTATCTACATTTTAGTCTATGTAGGTGACATCATTATTACAGGGAATTGCTTGTCCTTTGTACAAGAAGTAGTTCAGAAACTCAATTCTGAATTTGCCTTGAAACAGTTAGGAAAGTTAGACTATTTTCTTGGTGTTCAAGTTGATCACTTGCAAGATAGGTCTCTTCTCTTGACACAGTCCAAGTACATAGGTGATCTCCTTGAGAGGGCAGATATGGCTAAAGCAAAGGGTATTTCTACTCCAATGGTCAGTGGTGCCAAGTTGAGCAAGCATGAAGCATATTATTTTAAAAATCCCACACTCTACAGGTCTATTGTTGGTGCTTTGTAGTATGCAACCTTGACCGGACCTGAAATTAGTTATTCAGTCAATTAAGTGAGCCAGTTTCTTAGCCAACCTTTAGAGGAACATTGGAAGGCTTTGAAAAGGATACTTAGGTATCTAAAGGGCACTATTAATCATGGTCTCCACATCAGACCTTCTTCTCTGCATTCTCCAGTGTCACTGGTGGCCTTTCGTGATGCTGATTGGGGCTCTGATCCAGATGACAGAAGATCCACTTCTGGTTCTCTTATATTTTCTTTGGTTCTAATCTGGTCTGCTGGACTTCTAAGAAACAAACATTGGTTGCTAGGTCCAGCACCGAGGTAGAGTACAAAAATTTGGCTAATACTTCTGCTCAGTTGCTTTGGATCCAATCTCTTTTGCATGAGCTCCAAGTTCCTTTCAAAATTCCAAGGATTTTCTGTGATAACATGGGGTTAGCAGCCTTAACCCACAATCTGTGCTCCACACTCGTACCAAACGCATGGAATTGGACATTTTCTCTGTCAGAGAGAAAGTTCTTAATCGGTCCCTCTGTGTTCATCATGTTCCCTCAATTGATCAGCTGGCTGACATCTTTACAAAGGCTCTTTCTCCTACCCAGTTTGAGGCTCCTAGGGACAAACATTGAATGTGACTGAGAAACTTGTTTCACACCCACCTTGAGTTTGAGGGGGTATATTAGAGAATGTGTTATATGCTGACGTGTCAGCCTATGTGTCAAGTCTTTAACATATTCAGTTAAGTCTGTAAGAGATTGATGAACACGCAGAAATGCTACGGGTTTATTGAAGAAAACAGAGACTCAATCCTCAAGAACTGAGGTTGAATTCTCAGGAATTACACAGAAGAATCAAGAACACTAACAAGAACCCTAACCACTGGAATTCGAGATCCAGAATCTCCCAAACACTACCCAGTCAATAACTGCTCTAACAGAATGAGCAGTTCCCTATTTATACAAATCATAGAACTAACTATAACAGAATAACATGACATCAGCAATTACAACTGTCAACAGCTTGTATTTAAAAGTAACTAACATAGTTCATTTCTCTTATTCTATTTATGACTTAGAAATAGCCTTCTAAGTCTTACTCTTCTTATTCCTCCTAACATAGAACTTAGTAACCAAGGGCTTCTTATGCTGTGAACCTTCATCAATACCCCCCCCTAAAAGAGCCACCTTGTCCTCAAGGGGATAAGATGGAAAAGCTTCATGTAGCCTCTGAGCTGATTCCCAGCTATTCTCACAATCTGGCAAGGACTTCCACTGAACAAGGACCTCAATCTGCCCCGGAGTGAGCTCCCTGACATCTAACACCTCTTGAGGCTCCACCTCAAGCTCATGATCCTCAGTTAAAACCTCTGGCAAAGGCTGAACCTGGAAACCAGTGCCCACAACTTTCTTGAGAAGAGGAACATGGAAAACTGGGTGAATCTTACTAGAAGCAGGTAATTCCAATTGATAAGCCACTGCCCCTACTTTAGCTGCTACTGGAAAAGGGCCATAAAACCTAGGACTCAATTTCTCATTCAATTTATGAGCTAGAGATCTCCTTCTATAAGGCTGGATCTTGAGATAGACTAGATCCCCCACTTGGTAATCCACCTGCCTTCTACTTTGATTAGCATACTTTCTCATCATGTCCTGGGACTTCAAGAGATTAGCCCTAAGATCAACCAACAATTCATCCCTGCTTTGTTGCAACTCATTTACTGCTTGCAACCTTGAAGGAATAGTAGTGCCCTGTAACAGAGGAGGAGGCTCCCTGCCATATAAAGCCTGGAAAGGGGACATCTTGGTAGACCTGTTGTAGTTACTATTAAACCAAAACTCAGCCCAAGCCAAACAATTAACCCATTGCCTAGGTCTGGTTCCAGTTAAGCACCTCAAATAAACCTCAAGACATCTATTAACCACTTCTGTTTGGCCATCAGTTTGAGGATGGTAAGCTGAACTATACTTCAAACTGGTTCCAGAAGCCCTGAACAATTCCTTCCAGAAATTACTAAGAAATAAAGAGTCTCTATCAGAGACTATAGTGGAAGGGAACCCATGCAACCGCACAATTTCCTGTAAGAAAACAGCTGCTACCTCAGGGGCTGTATAAGGATGTTTAAGAGGGATAAAGTGGGCATATTTGGTCAACCTATCCACCACAACTAGGATAGTATCCATGCCTTTAGACTTAGGCAAGCCACCTATAAAATCCATAGACACATCTGTCCAGACTTGAGTGGGAATAGGCAAGGGTTGAAGCAGACCAGCTGGAGACAAGTTATCAAACTTGTTTTTCTGGCACACATCACAAGTAGCTACATACTCTTTGATGTCTCCCTTCATTCCTTCCCAATAAACCAGAGCTGCCAGCCTTCTATAGGTTCTGAAAAACCCTGAGTGACCCCCAGCTAAAGAAGAATGAAACTCCTTGCAAAGAATAGGGATCTTAGAAGATTGTCTAGGTAGCACCAATTTGCCTTTGTAGAACAACTTGTGGTCCTTCAAGGAATAGCCCTGATGTGAATCTGGATTCACAATCAAATCCTGGAAAATAGCCTTGAGTTTATCATCCTGGAAGAGCTCACTTTGCCATTCTTCCACCTCATCTACTTTGAGAACTGATAGGGCACAATAGGAACTCCTTCTAGACATAGCATCAGCCGCTGAATTATCTTTCCCTGGCTTATATTGGATCTCAAAATCAAACCCGGATAGTTTAGAGATCCACTTAAATTGTTCTTCCCCTAACACCCTTTGTTCAGTCAAAAACTTCAAGCTCTTTTGATCTGTTCTAATAACAAAATGCCTGCCCATGAGGTAATGTCTCCACCTTTGAACTGCTCTGACCACAGCCATCAGTTCTCTTTCATAAACTGACTTGTTCTGGCTTCTATCCGACAAAGTAGCACTCCAATAAGCCAAGGGTCTCCCTTCTTGAGACAACACTGCCCCCAAACCAGTACCTGAAGCATCTGTTTTCAAGATAAAAACCTTAGTGAAGTCAGGAACTGCCAAGGTTGGTAATTCTGTCAGTGCTTGTTTCAGTGCTTCAAAAGCCTGCTGTGGTTCTGGCCCCCACACAAAGCTATCCTTTTTCAGCAACTGCGTTAGAGGCCTGGCAATCTTGCCATAATCTTTCACAAATCTCCTATAATATCCAGTTAAACCTAGGAACCCCCTCAAACTCTTCAAATTTCTTGGAATTGGCCATAACCACATGGCTTCTAGCTTCTTAGGATCTGCTGCTACTGTTCCAGCTGACAACACATGTCCCAAATATTCAATTTGGTGCTTCCCAAAAACACTCTTCTTCCCATTAATCTTCAATTCCTGCTGCTCCATCAATTGGTATCAGAGCTCCATCCATGAGCTGTGGTATCAATCTATGGTTGCTAGCCGAATGGAATCTCATGTAGATGAACACACAAAAATGCTACGGGTTTATTGAAGAAAACAGAGACTCAATCCTCAAGAACTGAGGTTGAATTCTCAGGAATTATACAGAAGAATCAAGAACACTAACAAGAACCCTAACCACTGGAATTCGAGATCCAGAATCTCCCAAACACTACCCAGTCAATAACTGCTCTAACAGAATGTGCAGTTCCCTATTTATACAAATCATAGAACTAACTATAACAGAATAATATGACATCAGCAATTACAACTGTCAACAGCTTGTATTTAAAAGTAACTAACATAGTTCATTTCTCTTATTCTATTTATGACTTAGAAATAGCCTTCTAAGTCTTACTCTTCTTATTCCTCCTAACATAGAACTTAGTAACCAAGGGCTTCTTATGCTGTGAACCTTCATCAGAGATTCAGTTAATCTCTCTCCTACTGTTTTAGGTTAGCCTGTCTAACAAGCTTTGTAATTCTCTATATATAGCATAGAGCTATACTGTAATCTTTACTTTTACAATACTCCAATTCACTTACACTTCAGATTCAATAGCTAGGTTTTCTAACAATGGAGTTTTAACATCCAAAATTGTGAATCAGATGTATGGAGTTTCAAGATTATATTCGGAACATTAATTTCAAAGGTACATATCCTTTGCTACGTGGCATTCAAATTTAATAGTATAATCTTTTGGTTGTGAGGCTAATATAAAAGGATTTTGCCAAATCATTTTGGCCCCTCTATAAGAGACATTGTTGGTTGAAGAGCTACCAGAGCCAAAATGCCAAATCTCTTGAAGACATCACTTCTTCTCATTTTTGACATAAGTATATTATTTTCACTTTTCCTATTCAGATCCAACAAATGAATTCGGAGTAATCATTTTGTTGTTGAAGATCCAGTTTTCCTACCATTTTGAGAGTCTTGAAATCCCCAATTGACTTGACCAAAAATAAAATATCTTTCCTTTAACAAGTTGCTGCAGCCCGATAGGAACAATTTTTTTTATGCTTTGCCATACAAATCTCAGAAATAAATCATTTAGAAGTTTCTAAACTATAATGCTCACGTGTTCTTTAACATCCTCCACGCCTCCTTGGCGAGCTGAAAAGGGAAATATCCAGATGAATAAATTCCCTGAACAGAATACCTTTTGAGAATTCAGTTTACTAAGCCAAAACTGAGTTATTTAAGAGCAAACAGGCTCACAAAAGCTCTTTAGGATTTTAAAGTTAAGCATGACATATGAATAAATAAGTGCTAGCGATACTTATTTTAACATTCTTTTTTCAACACTCCATTATTAATTGGTTGAAATTTATGAGTCTCACTAAATAGGAAGGGTGATTCATATTTTTAGTGACAAAATAGTGAGCTTTATTCCATCATTAAGAAGCTTTCAAAAAACTAAGTTCAATCAATCTATCTTTCGGGAGAAAAAGACCAAAACAGGAAATTTTAATAATTAGGGACTAAAACAAACAAATTAGTATTTTGCAAGGAATAAACATTTTACCCTATCTAATATCATTCTTATCTTGTCAGAGTACGTATTAAATTATCTCTAAGCTTTGATTCGGAGATCGCTCTTAGTTGTCATTATTATTTTTCATATTTTGATTAGTATTACGAGTCTAGTATTAGCATAACCCAAGTTAGTTTTCATTCTTCCAAATCATAATCAAGCATAATGATCATTTAAAATCTTTAGTCTTATCCTCTTTCCTAATCTAAAATGTTAAAGTTTAACAGTTGAAATATGACAAGAGTTTAATTGATAAACTTTTTCTGATAGTCAGACAGAAACCCATTGTCAGTCAAGCCAACCCTACTTCCGATCGTCCCAATGCCCAAACCAATTGAGTCTTCACTCCGTCCGCATCCATGAAGTAACTGTCAATGTTCTGACGTCCTTCGCCCTAAACCATATCTCGAATCCTATGGCTTTCCTCTTAAGGATTGAACAGCCAACAACCAAAGGGTGGGTGCAGAGCTCAGTCCACAGTACGACAACCCACCCTTAGCCATTGGATTGAACCATGGGTCGTACCAGGAACTCGTGACAAACCTCGGAGCGCGTAGAGTCACCCTATATAAAGCAAGTCATAGAAACCTGAAGGGGCGCACTATTCACTCCACTTTTACTCTCTTCATCCCTGCCATTCCCCGTTCCCCTCTTGGGTGCAGCTCATGACATAGTCTTGCATGGTGACCACGGGAGGGTCCCCTACCTTCCCAGAAGTTGTTGCTGCCCCCTCCATTAACACTCCCATAGTCTTGGTAAACTTTTCATTAATAATCTTTTAAACAAGTTTCAATTCACAACTCTACATTTCTTTCATTGACATCGTCTTCCCCTAAGACCCTTAAGAGTAAGACATCATCGCCTTCCCCTAATATTGATATATGATAATTTGGAAACAAATGATGACAAATAAGTGAAGACAAAGGAAACGTGTGTTTGGATTCAAGTTGATATCAACTTGAACGCACATTTAACCCAATGGAAGAAATGAATTCCTTTGATATTTGGTGCATAACACGTGTGTGAACTGAAAGACAAACACACTAAAATGCCGCCTTACACAGAGAGGAGGGAAGAACGAATCAAGAGAAGGGAGCAAGATAATTTTTCTAATACAACGAAATTGACATGAAATATTAAGTAAAAAGTTGTGCTCGAGAGCTCCAAAAGACAACCTATAGCTTGAAGAATGAACGAAACAGCTTTTAAGTGAGCATAGCCTCAGTTTAAAACATTGAAACCAGATACAAGTAGTTAGGCAATAATCAATACTCTGCTATTCGAACGGCTTCGTGACTACTTCAAGAGTCCATAAGACGATCCATGACCAATTTCACAACTCTAGGAGCATCAACTGTCACAGCTACCTTTACTGTTGGCTTATTGGACCATTCAGTGATTTCACCAAACCTGGTTTTATTACAAACATAAAAAGATATAGAAGTGAAGGTACAAACGCAATGTTGACATTAAATTTGCAATACAAGATGAAGACAAGAAATCATTGGAGTTTTTTGTGTGACTTCCCTTCTTAAATCACCCACAATATCACAGTTGAAAGCCCGTTTAAAGAAGGGTAAACCCTCTACTTGGTTCCCTCAATATCAGCAAGTCATCATATTTGACCTTCATAAAAATTGTCCTTAATTTAATCCCGAAAAATCTAATATCATCATATTCATGAACAGAGAGGTTCAGGAGCCCACATAGCTTCACGTATCTAATGATTTCTGGTAAGACAGTTCATTGCCATGGTTGTACTTTTTTTATATATGACCTTCTGATATGTGAGATCATTCCTAGGTCTCTCTACAACCAATTAGGAATTAGTACAACATTCTGTTGCGGAACAAAAGAAGGACATTTTTGAATTCTACTTATTATAATTTGATTTAGGCCTAACTGTACCCCAAAACTACCTTAGAGATGATGATTGTTCTACCATTTATAAACACTCATTTGATCATATCTCTAGTCAACTCAACAGCGCCCCCCCCCCACACGCCCAGAGCTGGACACTTGGAGCGTGTTGCAGGAATGAACATTTACAGGTGACCTATCTATGAGTAGACTCCAATAAATTGATCGAAGATAGACTTTGATACCATGTTAGAGTAGATAGAAACTAACTCCAACAGAAATGTAACTGTATTTTCTATTTCATCCATCGGTAATGTATACAGTATGGTCATATATATAGACCAACAGAGTCAGTTACAAGAGTCTCCAGGAGAAGACTCATATTGACATAAGCCGTAACAAACTAACAACTAACTATTTACTACTATACTCTTATACTAATACAATCCAAACTCCTGGCGAACTATAGCGTAAAATATCTGTGGATAATGATATCCTTCCTTTTCTCCAAAAGAATATATATCGACTAAATGAAGCTGAAAATAATTGAAGATCAATTATATCAAGCCTGCATATAGTCAAGGATATACCTAAAACAATCCAACACAGTAGCAACATACATATGCCACCTTGGAGCACTCTTAAAAAGCAATTACCGAAGTTATTGGTCTTCATCTGACACCATTTTTTTCTTATTAAATCACAGTAATACAATTTTAGATGCAGAAAACAGAATTTTTTAATTCATATAGCAAACCCAATCTGGTGATTTGAAGGTGGTTGTTGACTTCTTTTTATGTAGAAGAAGTTTCAGGGCAAAATTTTATCTGGTACCATTTCAATACACTATTTTGTGTAATTTGGAAAAAAAACTATAAGTTGCATGCATATGCATATGAATACAGATGAATTATATATTAGCCACAGTCATATAGGCCTTATCTCAAACTGCTAGTGGTTTCTACCTTTTCTGTTTGTTGTCGAGTATTGTGAGTCCCCTTGTAATGCCACTGGTTTGGACTCTAACAACACCCTCGATGTAAGTGAAAAGTGAAGGATCAACAGCTGCAAGAACTACTGCTGGGTCATGAAGGTAAACCCCTGTATAAAAGTAACTACAGTTAGTAATTCAGTTTATTAGGTCCCTCCCAATTCTTCAATGCACTATGAAGACTAACCGTTAGTGTTGTATGCCTCAGAATGGTACGAGAAATACACGCCTAAGATTTTGTGTAAGTATTGAGCAAATTTTCCATTTGAACTTGCCAACTTTTCTCGATCAGAACCTAGTCATTTTGTTTTATGGATCAGCAAACCAAAACAGTGGTGACAGAAGAAGATAAGTGACATGAACCATAATTAAAATAGAAGCATTCTCATGTTGTTAAACTGATGTCATGTCCATCAATGCTAGAAGAGTGCAAATATGGGACAACAGAAAATTTCAGCATGGGTTTCAGAAATTCATGGTTTCCAAATATCGTAGTTAGATATGAAAGCATTCATGGACTTCACCAAATACTTAAACTTTTGTGGGAGTTGTCATTGACAAAAATCGCGGGACAAATACAAATTTATTGAAGTTACTAGCAACTCTCTCAGTCCCGAAGATGGGAGGACCTTGTTAGAAATCACATGGATTTCTTCAATGGGATCCCAAACATAGCAAAAGGGAGAATAGGAAAATTGATTCCAATATTCATTCATTATTAAAATTGATAGTAAAATATTACAATGAGTTTTCTATTTATACTAGAATTCTAATATCCCCCCGCAAGCTGGAAGTGGTAAGAATTAACACTACCAGATTGAAAACATAACTACCCAAAAACAAAGCAAAGCTGAAAAACAACAAGGAAGAAATGTTGAGCATTCTTGTATGAACGACAGACTAATCAGCATCATCTGAAGTGTGAACCACTTAAAATGTGGGAAGCAACTCAATGCAAAACGATGCTTGAGGATTGACAAAGGTTGAAGTCATGATAGCTTGGCTTTCCACCACTACAACAAGGACTGCTATCACCAGAATTCCATAGCAATAGCTGTCTATAATGCATAATTCCAACAGTTTAAAATACCATACACTCTTGGACAGTTTCATTTCTAACTCAGGACCCAATTCTGAAATCTGAACAAGGTTTTGTAGCATATTCAATCTCCCATGAGTTGGAAACCCAAGCTGCTCACTAACTTTAGCTTCTGATAACCCACTCAAAAACTCTGCATTTTCTTCTTCAAATTCTGAATCACGGAAATCTCGATAGGAACATGCTGATAAAGAGTTACTCATTGAACAATCATCATTGAAAACAGAACCAAAAACACACAGCTTGTCAACTACTGCAACAACATCAGCATCCTTGCACACAATTTGAAAGAAAGAGCCTTGGAAGAGGGTCTTTGTGTGAAGCAATATGAAGACCTCAAGAGCATGCCCAGTAAAATTTAACTTGATAGTGAATGAATTTGAAAAATTAGTCTCACACTTGAATTGATCAAAACACTGGTCTCTTTTGTGGAAGAGTGTTGAACTTGCAGGAAACGAATCATGGGGAACAAAAATACAGTCTATACCATTCTTAACACCAATTCTATCAACTCCTTTCTTTGGAACCTTTTTACAAACAGCTTGTGTACAACTTCTGGATCCACCAGGATCAAAAGAAAGTTTCTTAGGCAGATTTACTATCTCAGAGTAATTTCCACAAACACTTGGTGAGAAAATCCAAGAACCATCAATCTCAAGCAACAAGTTCAAATAATTCTTCCAATTAAAGGAGAAATTCCATAATCCTAGCCAAGACAATTGAATTTCTTTGATTGAAAGAAGGATTTGAGTTACCTCTATGACATAATGTTCTCCGAAAAACTGATCGATGATGAGAGGAACCTCAATTTGCTGAGTAACCGAATTCTTCACGAGACACGAAGAATGGGAAGATGAATCTGCTCCAAGATTGATCACACCCTCACTGAAATTGCCAAAAACATAAGCATTGGTGGCTGGTTTCCACGCCGGAAATTGAACATCTTGATCGGCAAAGAACGAAAGATGCGAAGTAAGGGAAGATGCTACACCAAGATCAGTGGTCGACACTGAATCAGAAGCAATGGCTTCTTCCACGACAGAAATTGATGAAGAGGAAGCTTCAAGAATTTTCTCAGGCACGGCTTCATCCATTGCTGAATCAGAGAAGGACGAAGAACTAGAATTGGAAGTTGTAGTAGCATCGCGAACTACCAGAGGCAAACGTCTCACCAAACTACTCAATGACGAACACGAACAAGACGATTCATAGGACACCGAAGACGAAGATGAATCTGGACCTGATGATGAATCCAGCAGCGAAGAAGAAACGAAGTAACCCTTGCAGAAAGTGCAAAAAACGAACGGATCAATCGTCGGTTTCCACGCCGGAATCTTGATTTCTCGATCGGCGAAGAAAGAAACAGGCAAATGATCAAGAATCTTCTCAGAAACCGTTTCATCTATGGCAGAATCAAAGCACACAGAGGAAAGAGGAACTGGAGGATGCAAGATAGAATCCTCATCTTCAAACTTCACGAATGATTCTTGCACCATGAGAGAATCAGAAGCCCTGACCATCGAATCAGAGAGCGATGAACATGAACCAGAGCTCATGACTGAATCAGAGAACAGCGAAGGAGAAGATGAAACTACAGCAATGTCTCCAAAATCAGCGATCAAATCAGAGAAATTGAAGGAGGATAATCTCGCAGTGGTGTTGCGGCGGCAGCGCTTGAAGCCACGGCGAGCAGGTCGAAGGAAGCGCTCGTAACTCGGCGACGGCGGCGGCGGAAGTGGCGGTGAGCTCCATTGGAGCTCTGATACCATGTTAGAAATCACATGGATTTCTTCAATGGGATCCCAAACATAGCAAAAGGGAGAATAGGAAAATTGATTCCAATATTCATTCATTATTAAAATTGATAGTAAAATATTACAATGAGTTTTCTATTTATACTAGAATTCTAATAGACCTTTCCTGGCCATTAACTTGTGTGGGGGGGATCTTTCCCTGCCATTAACTTGTCTCTGCATTAAAAGAAAGCACCAACCAAGATTTCCAGTGGTAATACCATGGTAAATCAATATATGCTATCTAACCCTAATAAACAACTTAACAAGTATAAATCAAGTGAACTGCAAACATGTGCAAATTAATTGATTGTTATTTTGTTACACACATTGAAAAGAAAATTGCCATAGATAGATTCCGCGAAAACATATCATGTTATGTTTCACTAGAAAAAGAATGCTTCTAATTCTCATCTTTACTCTCCATTTTCTCAACAAATATTATCAGGATAGGGTAGAGAGTAAATGAATTATTAAGTAATCAGCTGCATTATTTATCTATTAGTCAGAGAAGGTCTTCAAAGACTACTAGTTCAGTTAGGAAGACCTCTATGAGTTATGCTGAGCTGAGAACTCTATTTAGGGGAGCATATTAAATATAAATTTTTTAAACATTCCTATAAAATGTTGCTAGATCAGTGATGCATAAATTTTGACAGTTAAAGTAATTTTTTTATCATAATTGTTCAAGAAATAGAGATGCTAAATCACAAAAGATTTACCAAGGGAAAATTATGACCAGATGACTAGGTAAGTGTATAAAAAATGAGAGCACAGGAATTTTCCAAATGGGTACCTGTCAATACAACTTGGTGAGTGACATTTATTCCCACTACCAGTATATCTGCACCACTTGTGAATACAACATCTGCAGCATCAGGATCACCAAATATCTGGAACCAAATCCAACCAAAGAGTTAGATAAATTGAGAAGTGAATGATATCATTTTTTGTGTGGAACTTAAAGATTTGAACACAGAATGGAAATACTGACATTTGCTTCAGCAGATGGATTCACATTGCCATTTACTGCAAAAGCACCACCAAGTATAACAATCTGTCCAATGTTCTTAGTAAAGTCCGGGTCGAGCTGTATAGCCTGCAAAACTATAATCTTGTCATGAAACACACAGTATGAAGAAGAATAGCATGAAAATGCCATATACAAGATTTCGATATTTCGAACCAAAGCAATATTTGTAAGTGGGCCCAATGCCACCAAGGTGACTTTTCCAGGGTTAGACTTTGCTTGATTAACCAAAAAAGCAGCGGCTGATTCTTCAATGGGCTTCCCCTCCGGTGGAGGAAAATCCTGGTTGCCAAGTCCATCTGCACCATGGACAAAATCTGCAATTCGAAGTTTTGTTCCTTTCTGCAAAGAGAAAAGGATTACAATAAAATTGAAGATAAATCATGTATGTTTTTTTTTTTATAGGCAAATGTTAGTTGTTAATTGTTAGTAAATTAGTTCCTTCACCGTGGTTTAAACCCTGGCCCTTCACCCTGCAAATCCCTTCATTTCCCTTAGCTCACCTAGTGAGCTACCACCCTTATGTAATAAAACTAGAAAGATGAGTTTGGTTGTTGTAATTGACTTACAGTTAATGTGACATGAGATCCTTCAGCAACTGGTATATCAGTTCTTCCTGCAAACTCCAACTGCATATGCAATTTATTTATAAGTTAAGGAAGAGTGAACATAGATGATAAATCCATCCATGAAAATGCAATTTACCAAATGCAAGGCATTTCTGGTGGCCAGGGTGGTGTAAACATTGCCGTAGATAGTTGTGAGTCCAATAACCTCTACCTCAGGCGATCGGAGGGCGAGAAATATTGCCATAGCATCATCTTCAGAAATCAAACAAGGAATTAATGTTACTTGAGATGAACTTGTTTTCTCAAAATTGATTATGTTTAAGAAAGCAAGAAAATAAAATATTTTGACCGATGCCAGGGTCGGTATCAATTATGATCTTCTTTGGTTGATCGGTTGCCATGTGATTCAGATTGAGATTGAGATCGATGACTGATGACTGATTAATGTTACTTGAGATGAACTTGTTTTCGCTAATTTGCTGCTTAAAGGAATTCAATTGACGTGTTTAGAAGTGGAGTGAAGTGAGGATTCAATTCATTCAATTTTTCTCCGGTGGATATTGTCCATTTTGTCGGTATACTCCTCATTCCTCAATCCTCATCACAAACGGGTCCGGATCCTCTCTAGTGAAATTCTCTCAATTTTTCTCCAGTGGATATTTGTGGCAGTTTTAAACAGCCACAAAATTTTTCCAGCTGCCACAAAATGCTGCTGAAAAAAATTGACAGAGTTTGTGGCAGTTGGCAACATTTTGTGGCGGTCTAAAACCGCCACAAATGTCCACTGGAAAATCGTCCCCTAACTTTTGCGAAAATCGTCCCCTAACTTTTAAATTAGCAAAAAGCGTCCTCCAACTATACATGTTGTTGCACTTTTGGTCTGTCGTTCGCCTTCCGTGAGAAAACTAACGTGAGAAGCTGATGTGGCTCCCTCACGCGCGTCTCACGTGACTTTCTTCAAGGAGCTTAATGACTGGACAAGTCACATGTTTCTCACGTAACTCTAAAAGGCTCCAACGATCATCTCCCTTCTCAATCGTCTTCTTCACCATGGAACCTTTTAGAGTCACGTGAGAAGCATGTTACTTGTTCAGTCATCAAGCACTCTGAAGAAAGTCACGTGAGACACGCATGAGGGAGCCACATCAACTTCTCACGTTAGTTTTCTCACAGAAGGCAAACGGCAGACCAAAAGTGCAACAACATGTATAGTTGGAGGACGATTTTTGCTAATTTTGAAGTTTGGGAACGATTTTCGCAAGAAGGCAACAGTTGGGGGACCAAAAGTGCAATTAAGCCTTTTGTTTTTGGTAGGTAGATGATTCGGTAAGTTAGTCCTAGTTTTAATTTTTATCTTCAAATTTACAAGAAAAACACCCTTTTTTATTTTGTTACGAAGAGGAAAGAAAAAAGGAAACCGACTAAACAACTACATCCTAACAAAGCAGAGACACCACCGTCGACCGAGGAGCTTCCAGACCTTCCAATTAGTCCAAGTCTTCACTAACCGCAAACTTCGCCAACGCATCAGCAACCATATTCCGTTCCCTGGGGACATGGGTAATAGACACACTCCAGTTCCTATCTAACATTGTTCTAACTAATAAAATCACCTCACCATGCCAATAATTCTGGACATCATTGTTGCTTGTGGGCACTTTCTGGATATCACCTCAGAGCAATCCACATAACAACTCACATGGCAAAAGCCAAGTTCCCAAGCGTGCAAAGGGCGGCCTTTGTGTACTGCTGAAAGCTCGGCCTTGAACGTATCTCCAGCACCCAGCGCCATTGCAAAATCAAAGACCCATCTTCTTGTGCTGTCTCGAATCACTCCTCCTCCCATTCTATCGAAATCTTGCTCTCAACTCCCATCAGTATGGAGCATCACCCGATCACCTCCATGGACCGCCACAGGAACATGCTCTAACGTGCCTCTCTCCCAACGCTAGAACTCCATTATGTTAACGTGAATTCAATGCAAGACCTCCTCGGGTCGCCACTGTTCCTGTTCGAACACAAAAATTTCCAGAGATTCCACACAATTGCACATAACAAAGCATGGTAATGGACCTGGAGATGTGAGAATAGCCAAGCCCAAAATGGAAGCACTGTCGGCAATTCTGCAACTGGTCTCGAAACTTACTCCATACCAAAACTGAACCCGGGCATCGGCGGAGGACAAGCTCTGCGTCCTCCACCATCGCACCACATCTAATACAGGTCGGTGAATCCGTGAGGTGGCTTCGATGCCACATGTTGTTCATCGGAAGAGTGTCTTTGCTCGCTAGCTAGAGGAAGAAGCGAACCTTTTTCCAGTGCATTCGCCTTCCACACAAGCTTCTAGAACCGTGACTCATGGCCCCCATCGTCATTCAACAAATTGTACGTCGTCACTGTGGTATAGCATCCATCGCTCGCCGCTTTCCACATAATTTTATCCTCCCCAGTCTGCATACTATGGATATAGACACCAAGAATATCCCCCTTGACCTCTTGTGGGAGCTGTGTATATAACCCATCAAAATTCCAATCGCCTTGCCTCCATATATCTACAACCGTCAACGTCGTGTCTGATATATGTACAAACGGAACATGTAAGACCCTGCAATAAATAACTAGAGTATTTATTTATTTTCGCTACATTAATTAATTGAGTGTTTATATTGTATTATTTTTATGTCTTTTTCCTAGCGAGTGTTCCATTACGGAACTTTCGACTGTAAGATCGATATGTTTCGCTTTTCGGAAATCCGATAAAGTTAGACTTTATTTCCCCATTGACTTAAGCGAGACCCTGAACCAAAGGATTTTGTGTTCGAAGCTCCTTTCGGAGTTTCTGTCCGCGTTGTTTAATCCTTTCATCTCTAGAAATCTTTTCCGTGAATGAAGTTTTCTCATCCGGAGAATATTTCCCTAATAAGTTCTATGTCAGATTTTGGAGCATGTTGTTTCCAAAATATTTTCTCCTCAAATGATAATAATTATTATTGTCATTTTTCCTATAATTTATACTTAGCTCAGTCGCATAGTATGACGACGTCATATTTGCTCTAATTGTCTCACAATTAATCTTTAGCTCAGTTTCTACTCATTTTTTAGTTCATGGATTATTTTATTTTGCTCAAAGTGAT
This sequence comes from Lotus japonicus, assembly GCF_012489685.1. Lineage (NCBI taxonomy): Eukaryota > Viridiplantae > Streptophyta > Magnoliopsida > Fabales > Fabaceae > Lotus > Lotus japonicus. Next base: position 14,571,273 of record NC_080042.1, read on the forward strand.
TCAAATTTATATTTTATCATTTCATAGAGTTCCTCATAATTTTTGATATAATAATATATCACTCTTATATTTTTATCTCTATGAGTTAAATCCTCCAGTGTCTAAACCAATCTGTACCGGTTTAGAAAATATCTTCTCCAAATATCTTTCTAAAATATCTAAATCATCCATCCTTATCTCTCCCTCTCTCATTCTGACAATTCACTCTCCCTCACGTTCACTCTCTCACTCTTTTCGTCTTCTTTTTTGTTTCTCAACTTGCTGCAGCTCATCTCACCATTTCTTTTTCATTCATGTATATCCACCGCCCTTGTTTCTCACCACCGCCAACTTCTTCTTCTTTTCTCCTTCCTCACTATCTCGACCCTTTCTCTCATTAACGTGACATTACTTTAGCCAACCAATTGCTAATCTTCTAAATATCTAACACTTTCTCAACCTTTTACTTTAATACCCATAAGAATTAGGAATCTAAACATTTTTCCATGTTTTCTCTCCACAGCGTGAACAACAAAGCTTAAACATGGATTTTATTTAAATCCTCTTCTCCTTCCCTTAGGCTGTAAGCACCACTCATTTCCCTCTCTTGCAGCAAACGCACGCACACTTCTCCTCACCCACTCTTTCACATTTTTCTTTGGCTGCAGCACCATAACTTCTTCTTTCATCGTTGGCCAGTCACCACCTTGTGCCTCTATTCTTCACGCGGCACCCACACTCACCACCACCATCTCTAAGGTGTTTTTATGGTAAAGCATCTTCTCCTTTTTATCATGTTATAATGAGTAAAGTTTGAGTTTTGATTTGTTATGCTTTTTCAAAAATGATTTTCATCCAAAGTGTTTTTACAAATGTTGTTTCCCATCATCGGATCTATAGGTTTCACCAATTAGTTTTCAAAAAAGTTGTTTTATTGAGTTAAGTGATTTTTTAGGTTTAAAGGATTTTAATTTAAGCCTTGATTAGTTGTTTTTAAATGTTAAAAATGGCTTTGGAAGTGATTTGGGGAAAAATGGAAATTTGTACATGGTTATGTAAGAGTGGCCGAGTCTATGACACGTGTTTTGGGTTGGAAAATTAATTCTGAAACTTGTTTTTGTTAGTGAAAATGATAAGTTAAGTTGAGGACCAAAAGTTTATTCTGGGAAAACTTGGGGCTTAAAACACTAGAAGTTGAGAAGTTTTGGGTTAAACTTGAGTTTTAAAAAGTCATGGGGTTTGTTTGATAAATTTAGTAAAGGTTGAGGGTTGAAAAAGAACTCACTTATAGTTGAGGACTTGTTTGCAAAATGAGGGGTTTTTAAGGACCTTTCTTTAAAACTCACAAATATCTTCGGTTTGGACTTTAGTCCTTGAAACATAAAGCATGTGAACTAGCCTAAGTGAGTTAGAAAGATTAGCTAAGCTTGTTTTGGAACTTTAGATTTGACCTTAGAGGCTAAGGTTTAGTATATGAACTTATGAAGGGTACGAAGAACGAAAGCGCCTTGCCACGAAGCCAAAGAATAAAAGGAAGCGAGCCGACACGGGAAAGCGAGGATGTGATTGGATTGGAGTTGCAGTTTAGGCAGGAAATTGGCTAAGGTAAGGGTAACTCAGTTTTAGAGTGTCCTTGAGTCTTGCATGATTTATTCGCACTGCATGCGCTTGGGATGAAGATGTTTAATTTGATTGGCGTTGATTGAAATATTGTATGCTTGCTTATGTTGACTGTTTCTGAGGCTTGTGCCAAGTGTTTTCTGGAGGCTTCGGCCGAGTAAACTTATTGAGACGTGTGTCTCCGTTTTCTGAGAGGCTTCGACCGTTTACTGGTTCCTGTCATTACTGCTTTCTAGTTGATATGACAGGGTTATGTTTTCCCCAGCACTGAATTATTGATTCATCGCTCAATAGAGTTTGATGTGTTTGTGCGGATATGGAACTGAATTGACGAATGCTTGTTGATATTAAGAGTAACATAGGGTTACTCTGTCTTGATTATTGGATTTGAAATTGTTGATATTTGTGCATATGCGTTGTTGGATTGTACTGTGTGACCTTCGTGGCGGACTGTGTGGCCTTCGTGGCGTTATTAAGTGGCATATCAGTGGTTTTCGTTCCACGTAATTGTCCCGTCTTGCGAGACGCTTTTGATGTGACCTACTATGTGGCCTTCGTGGCGTTATTAAGTGGCAGATCAATGGTTTTCGTTCCAGGTGACTATCCCGTCTTGCGAGATGTTTTTTTTATTTGACTTGTCTTGGTAGTAGCACATAGTTGTACTACAGAGCACATATATATTGGGTTATATGGATTGATTATATTGTTGAGGTTGTCGATATCTGATCTGATGTTAGATTGTTGAAGTTGTTGATATCTGATTTGATGTTATATTTTTAAGGTTGTTGATATCTGATTTAAGGTTATTGTCATATGATTTGATTTTATATTGTTGAGGTTGTGGATATCTGGTTTGATTTTATGTTGTTGATTTTGCTGATATCTGATTTAAATCTATGTTGTTGATATCTGAATTAAATTTAGGTTGTTGGATATATGTCGTTATCTATCTTGAATTAAGTTGCTAGCTTATGTGCCATGTTACGCACTTAAACTTTGACAGCATGCTTTTCCCTTTTATACATGGTAATTGCATGGAGTTAACCCTTTATGCTTGCTACTTGTTGTTTGGGCGCTTAACGCTATTAGGCGATGGAGAATCTTTGATGGAGCTTAACCTTTGTGCGAGTGGAGATGAGAACTTGAAGAACTGTGGATGACTCGAAGAATAGAGTCGGGTGTAGGGCTAGAGCCTTGGGTTAGAGAGCTTACCGTTATTGGTTTAAGCTTGCATAATGATTTTAGAAATTTATATTTGGGGTTTCGGGTACTCGCCTTGTTCAAGGTTTGATGTAAATTTATTTACAGTTGGGAGTATGCATGTCATGTTTTGGGAATACTTCGAAAAGAAAAAAAATATACGCATGGTTATAAATCCCTTTGGAAAACATTGCATATTTACTTTATCAGGTTGTTACCGTAACCCCTGAAATTTGAGGCGTTACAGAACATGGCATGCCAACTGACTTGTACCAAGCCAGTTTGAGTACCATAAAATGACGCCCAAGCCCCCAACTTCGAACCAAACCCATGGGCCACTACATACTATCCTTCAAAATACCTGTCCATACATATGATGTCCCCAATCTCCTTTGTTCTATTAGAACTAATTCAGAGCGGAGATGTTTATGAGATAGTACTTGAACCCATAGCTTATCCTTCTCATTCAGCATGTTGTGGACTAATTTCCCCAACAATGCTACATTATTTATTCTAGCACTCCTAATGCCTAACCCTCGTTTGGATTTGGATTGGGTCAAATCTTTCCAAGCAACAAGGTGCCAACTTCGAGCATTGCCCCTTTTCCCCACACACAAATGCGAACTAGCTTGTCCACATGCTCACACACCGAGTCGGGTATCCAAAGAGATTGCATGGCATGCACCGGCAAAGAGGTGAGGAAGGACTTCGCTAGGAACACCCGCCCTGCCGAATTAAGAAGATTGTTTTTCCAAGATGCAAGCCTTGTGTTCACCTTTTCAATGAGAGGAGCAAAGTGTTCTTTTGTTACTCTACCCTTCGACAATGGGAGACAAAGATACTTCCCAAGATTGTTAGTTCTAGAGATACCCGCAATAATAAACAGCTCCCACTACTTCCTTTGATCAACTGTTCAATGGTATTGATAAGTAAGTTGCACCCTAAGTTGTCTGGAAGATGCTCGACTAACATAGGCATAGCATGATAGCACACTGAGTGGGGTACTTGTAGGTGTGAAATAGAATGGGTTGGGCAGTGACTTCGTATAATGAGGTTTGACCTGGTAAAAAAATTGTGAGGTATAAGCCTAACATGTTACATGTTATATGCTTTTATTTTTCAGGCCTGACCTGGCCAATAATTTGAAGCCTGGTATGACCAATAAGTGTCAAGAGAAGCATTAAGGAAATCGATCACCTCCACATAATCACTCTAGGGACTTCAAGGCTCATGACCATCTCAACTGCGGTAAGGACCGCATAAAGCTCCACCAAAACAACGTTTGCAGAGGTAAAAGAATCTAAATTTCTACAAATACCCAGTTTGTAGCTCCACCATATAAATGAAATGATATGTTAAGTAATTAAGACATAAAAATTCAATTACACAGGAAGGCTTTGGCTGTTATAACCACATGTGTCCGCCACTAGAATCAATCATGTTCGAGTCGTGCTAGGCTAGCTCACTTAGCGAGTTTTTTCTCATTCATATTACTTCAATCTGAAATCTTATTTTAAGAGGAAATATAACATGTACAAATATACACTAGTAGAATCAAATATACCATTATATTTCTTCATTCCAAATAGACTTATATATCAAACCAGTGAAGAAGTAATTACCAATCTCCAAAACAATAACTTAGCAGTAATAAAAACAAACGCACAAGTGATTATAACATCTCCCAATACTATCATTTCCGAGAAACGCACAGTTTGAATTGCATTGCCATTCACCAACATTGCAGAACTCTCCTATCCAAGATTTGCAAACCCTTGACTTTGGAGGGGCAGGTGGACAAGGGTAATTACATGTGCATACGTTGTTTAAACAAAATCCGTCTGCAGTTTTTCCATAGCGAGCATTGCAGAAGTTCTTTGGATCACAATATGGTGCAGTCACATCATCACATACAAAAAAATCAGTACATCGACCAGGTCCCAGATTATTACCCTCCACCAATGTCAATGGCACTATATTGTCAATAGTTTTTTTAAAAAACAGAAGAAGAAGATGAATGATTAGTGAGGTCTCATATCATTTGTACTTCAACTCATATGACATTATTAAGTAAGAGATTTACCTGTGGTCACCAATAGGAAGACAAAGACATGAAATGACTTCAAGATGCAATTTGCCATCACCTAAATCTTCTATGAGTTTATCACTCTTTTTTGAATTGTATTCTCAGTTCATATCTTCATCTTGTGTTATTTATAGGTCCATAAAAAGTTGAGTAGCATCAATTATTGGGATAGAAATAGCGGTGTATAAGACCTAGGCTATTATCAGTTTCAAAACTATTTCTTTCGAAAATGAGTTCCAAAACTATTTTATTAATCAAATAAATTTGGTCAAATTTTATAACAAAATAATTGAGAAATATTTCACTCAATGTGCGTACAGTTAACCGCAAATTAATGAGTTGTTTAGTTAAAAATTTACTTAATATACACTAATTAATAAAAAAAAATTACAAAGATGTCCAATAATAATAATGATCGATCGTTGTTGATTAAATATATATAGTAAATTTTACTTTTTCATTAATGATATTTTAAATTACTAATATTTTAAGTATATATTTAAGTCAAACATTAAATATTAACATTAGATAAAATGTTAATTATTAATAATAATTTAAAGAAAAAATCAAATTAATAAATTATATTAAGTAATATTTTAAAAAAAATTAATGTCATTATTGGATTTGGTTAATGCCATAAAGACAAAATGATGTATCATAAAGTCATTAATTTTTTTAATGACACCATATATGATTTTCAGATTTTCCATCGTCTATGATTTTTCATTTGGTGTCCCCTATGGAAAGATGCAGCGGCCAACAACTTATCTGAATTGTCCTGCACCACGCCACAAAATCAGCCCACGTCTCCACTATAAAGGCTGCATTCAAATTCGTTTTGAACCAGCCAGCGTGTAACCCCCCCATTGCTAAGCTGATTCGGTCACCGAAGCATGATCTTCTCTATTTCTTTTTTTTTTGGTAAATGATCTTCTCTATTTCCATCATGACAACAATCACACAATTAAGGTCTGAGCCATCGAAATGAGATAGTTATTAAAAAATTTACGACACCGTCTCATCCAAATAACCCATGTCTTTGAACCTATAATACCAGAGGCTCATTCATCACTACCACGCAACATCTAAACGATCCAATCTGGATCGAACAAGTACAAAAAATACTTAGGGGGCGTTTGTTTCACGGATTGGAAAAGGATACCCGGGAATGTTGTTCCCGGGAATATTATGATGGGAATGCTATTCCCAGACATCTTTAAAAAATCTGTTTGGTTCACAAAATCAATTCCTGTGAATATTTTCCAATAGTCCTGGGTATAATTACAATATATGTTTGGTTCAAAATATATATTCCTGGGAATAGATAGTAAAATTCTTAAAATACCCTTGTTATATAACCACCATACTAACATATATATTTATTTGAAGAACTAAAAATGCAAGGTGATCCAATCGAAGTGCGTTACAAAGAATACACTGAGAGGGGTATAATAATTGATCAGTTTACCTATTGTATAAATAGTTACAGAGAAGCTACAATGTCAAAGGATCCTAAATTTGATCACATTGAGATCAACGAGAAACAAAGGTCTTAAATGAGTGTGTTGAAGCTGAGAACTGGCTTAGGGAGAAGAAGCAACAGCAGGACTCACTTCCAAAATATGCCAATCCTGTACTCTTGTCCGCTGAAATAAGAAGGAAAGCTGAGGCTCACATGGAAAAAACTGTAAATATGAAGTAAAACAACATTTTATTATTTCCCCAAATTATGGTGCATGTACCAGTACTTTCCAAAGGAAACAATATATACAACGATACTGAGGATTCAGTTAGAGACTTTGTGGGATTCCTCCAGAAAAAATTGTGGGTAGTGGCAAAACTGGCGGGATCCGTTCTTGACTTCACGGGTTCAGACTTAGCAACAAAAACGTGGGTAGTGGGTAGTGGTAATTAGGGAATTTCCCACAAAAAATCCATTCCCTTTTCTTCAGGATTCAACTTACCCACCTCTCCATCATGGGAATGAGAAATTCTTCTGGATGGGCATATGACTTACCCAGGAATGGAAGATACCCGGGTATATTTTTTTCAAATCTGCTACCAAACACTGGAATGTAGATTCCAGCCCAAACATTTCCGGGAATCCTTTTCCAATCCGTGAAACAAACGCCCCCTTAATGCCCATCCATATAACTTGGTCCACTTGTGTGCAAAATGAAAGAGGAATGAATAGAAAAGACTTTCCAACATCACTGTAAAAAATTAAAGGATGTTAAGTTTAACACCCTCACCCAATTTCCCACCCCAACTAATTTCCTAAAACCTAATAATACCTCCCTTTTCCACTTCAAATTTTCCACCTCACTCTTCATCCAAACCATCATTTCCACTTCTAACTTTCAACCACTCCATCTTCTTCAACCTCCTATTCACTCCCATTCAACCTCTTTTTCCCTCGCTCTCCTCAACCTCTCTTTCTCTCTATCCCTCTCTCACTCTCCCTGCCCCTCTCTCGCGCTCCTTGCCATTCACTCACATTCTTCTTCAACCTCCCATTCACTCCCTTCCAACCTCTCTTGCACAGGTATTTTATCTTCCACCTCTTCTCCTCCATATTCGTTTATGTCATGCTTATTTCTTTCGAGATTTAGGTTTTTCCGGGTTCTAGAACTCGGAAAGCGGGTTCTAGAACCCGGAAAACATTATTTAGGTTTGGGGAAATAGAACCTAAAACATTTTTTGAAGTTGACATATGGGATTTTCGGGTTCTATAATCCATAAAGCATTATTTAGGTTTCGGGAATTAGAACCCGGAATACTCTTTAAATTTGATTTATAGCTTTTCCGGGTTTTAGAACCCGGAAGTTTTCGGAAGATAAATCTCGGAACACAAACCATGTGAATGTTAATTTTTATTTTCCGGATGTGTCTGGGATATAAATCTCGAACACAACAACAATTGAAGAGGTGTGTTGCAGTGCCCATTATTGAGGCAAAGTTCATTGCCATTACATAAGCATGCAAGGAGGTTATTTGGTTGAAGAAATTCTTGCAGAAGCTTGGTTTTGTCCAAGACAAATACTTGCTATTTTGTGATAGTCAAGGTGCGACTCATCTAGGTCCAAACACATTGATGTGAGGTATCGTTGGATACGTGATGCATTGGATATTGGGTTGTTGGAATTGGCCAAGGTTCATACAAATGATAATGGTGTTGATATGATGAATAAGGCATTACCGAGAAGGAAGTTTGAAACTTGCTGCGAGATCTCTAGTTTGGCTGTCCTCTACACATAGTTGTGAGGGAGAGATTTGTTGGGTTTTGGGCTCCCTTCCTATGAGGAGAAAGACTCAATATGAGAAAGCTCACTTATATCACTTAAGAAAGTGGAGAAGGTTCAGGTAGGGCATGAGAGAGAGGTCTGATTTTGCAAGAGAGGCAAAAAAAAGTGAGAGACAAAAGAACAAAATGGATTCCCGCTAGAACCCAGAGAAGCTGCATGAGATTCGCGATTTCTCATTCGTTCACCGTCAGATCGGGCTGAAATTTGGACAACATGTTTGGGACTTCTAGTACATCAATATCGACAGTTTGATTTGTGAGAAGTTTTCTGAGGTGGGAGAAATAGTAAGACCCAGGATTTTAGAATTTATTAAATAATTAATTAATTTCCAGCTCACGCATAGGACTCTGTGTAAGCGTGAGTGGAACTTGACTTGTGTTTGACGTTTTGACTAGTGTTATGAAGACGAAAGTTCACAGTATGTTTAAGGAAGGCACTATAGTCATTTTGATTGATAGCACGAGCCATATTCGCACCCAACTAAGGTCGAGAGTGTCCGAAAAAAGGCTATATCCGCTCCTAGAGCACTGTTTAAGAGAATTTTAGAATTGAAGGTAGAATAAGAACCTCTGAGTATTTTTCCCATGACCAGTATTTCGATACGAAACCCTAGACTGTACACTTGTTAGGTTTCGCTTCCCAGGAGTCCGTCGAAGCTAGACTTTAACTTCTCGGGGACTTTAATTAAGACCCCGAATGAAGAGTTTTTCTATTCGGAGCTTCAACTTTTGTGATCATTTTCCTGAAGGAAGTTTCTTCATCCGACGTCGACTGCAAAAAGTAGTTTTTCTGCGTAAATCGACCCACACTTTCTTTGAGACGTTTTCCTCAATTAAATGAACCTCGATTTGAGTTTCGACATTCTGTCGCCGAATACACAATTTTTGTCAACAGATGAAAGTACCAAAATGACCGGAATCGCGAAATCTCGATTTTTCGAATTTTCCCCTCACCTATAAAAAGGAAAAAAATGAGAAATATCTCATTTTCTCCCCTCCTTGGCCGTGAGTGTTCTAGAGAGAGAGAGAGAAAGAGAAAGAGTGATATTTTCTTCAGTTCTAGCCCAATCGTCCTGATTTCAGAAGCTACGCGTAGGTGTAGAGGTAAGGATGCCTAATCTTACTTTTGTTTCTTCTTTCTGTTGGGGTTTCTCATGTCTTTCTGTGCTCAAAGTTTGGAGCAAAATGTCAAAATATATGATAGCTTTGATTTTTCTTTTCAACTATCTGCCCCACTAACCCAACATGCTATAATCGTTGTCGGTTTGTTCGGATTTGCACCGAGTCGCCGTAGATCAGAGTTTTAAAGCCGGAAACCCATTTTCTCTGTGAATTTACTTTTTGATTCAAAAAGTCTTGATCTTGCTTAATGCCTTTAGAATTAGTTGCTATAAACGCTCCGACCTACGACCGTGTCGAATTTGTTTTCAAAGATTTTAACTTTGAGTTTTGAGCTTAAAGTTTGGACCCAAAAGCACCTAGTAGCATAGCAATTTCTAAAATCTTTCTGAGCATTGTTTTACCCTAGATATCACCTAAGAATACCTATGAATTAATTTAGATCGAAGAAAAGTTCGGGAAACCCGATTTTTGGTAGTGGCCGAAACCTGTCAGGGCTGTACCGTGTCCAAAAATAATTTTTGGGTTTCTAAGGCCTGGTCCATAGCGTAGCTCTCTCTGTTGTCGAAATTTTGGCTTTGGTTTCGTGTCATTCAGAGTTCTATAGCTAGAGTTAAGCGCGTTTTAGCGAACAAACTCTCCGTTGTTCATTCGTGCCTTAATATGAACTCTGAAGCTTTAAAAACATTCTTTCGGTTTCGATTAGTGTTATTAGATCGTATTGCTTCTAGTGGAGCTTGTATTGATGAGACTGTGTTTCTATGTCCTAGGTTCGCAACTTCCATGCACAACTTCTACTCACGAAGGTAAGGGTAACTCGGTTTTAGCGCGTCTTTGAGTCTTGCATGTTTAAATCGCATTGCATGCGTTTGAGATGAAGGTGTTTAATTTGATTGGCAATTGATTGAAATGTTGGCATGTTTTGATATGTTGTATACTTGTTTATGTTGAATATTTTCTGAGGCTTGTGCCAAATGTTTTCTGAGGCTTCGGCCATTGTTAAACAATAAAGACGTGCGTCTCCATTTTCTGGGGCTTCGGCCATTGGTTATTGTTGGTACTCTGATTGTTATTATGTGGAAATAGTGACCTGAGTTAGTATGCATTTTGATAAGACTTATGCTTGTTGATAATATGAATAACATGTGGTTATCCTAATTTGATTATTGAATTCGAGATTGTTGTTTGAGTGACTACTGAGTTGGATGAGATGTTTTGACTTGCTTGAAGTGGCAGTGGAGTGGATATTTTCACATGACTATCCCGTCTTTTGAGGCGTTACTTAGTGGTAGTGGAGTGGATGTTTTCACATGACTGTCCCGCCTTTCGAGGCGTTATCAAGTGGTAGTGGAGTGGATATTTTCACATGACTATCCCGTCTTTCGAGGCGTTACTTAGTGGCAGTGGAGTGGATGTTTTCACATGACTGTCCCGTCTTGCGAGGCGTTATCAAGTGGCAGTGGAGTGGATGTTTTCACATGACTGTCTCGTCCTTCGAGGCGTTATCAAGTGGCAGTGGAGTGGATGTTTTCACATGATTGCCCCGTCTTGCGAGACGTTATTGTTTGATTGATATTATTGAGGTTGTCGATATCTGATTTGATGTTATATTGTTGAGGTTGTTGATATCTGACTTGATGTTATGTTGTTGAGGATTGTTGAGGTTGTTGATATCTGATTTGAGGTTATATTGTTGAGGTTATTGTTATCTGATTTAAATCTAGGTTGTTGAGGTGGTTGTCATCTGATCTAATATATGCTGTTAAGTTGTTGATATCTGAATTAATCTATGTTGTTAAGTTGTTGATATCTGGGTTGATCTATATTGTTGAGGTTACTGTCATATGATTTGACTCTATATTGTTGAGGTTGTTTATATCTGGTCTAATTCTATGTTGCTGCTTCTATTGATATCTATCTTGGATTATATTGTGAGCTTATTTATTTGTGGTATCTATGTTGTTAAGTTGTTGATATATGTTCTAAATCCCTATTGTCGATTTCGTTGATATGTAATTCGATTTCATGTTGTTGGATGAGCGGTCATCTAACTTGAATTAAGTTGCTAGTTTATTTACCATGACATGCAAATAAATTTGAATAGCATGCTTTTCTCTTTTATATGTGGTAATTGCATGGAGTTAACCCTTTCTGTTTTGCTACTTGTTGTTTGGGCGCTTAACGCTATTAGGCGATGGAGAGCCTTCCGACGATGCTTAACCATGCACGAGATGGAGGAGGGATAGTAAGCTGCGGAGCAGAGATGGAAGAAGCTGTCTGATTATCGTTTAATAGTTTATGTTTTGAGTCTTCTTCATCTCCTAAAAACTCTATTACTAAAACCTTGTTTCGCCACTGTTTAAGTGTGCGTACTGATTTTGGAACCCTGCTTATGTTATCGCAAGTTACTATTATTATATGTCGGGAATGAGATGTTTAATTAAGGTCATGTTATGTTTCAAACCCTATGGTTGAAGTGTTCAGTTGTTTTTCAAGAAAAAAAATATATATCCTTGCTTTTTAGGATTGCAAACTAGTCCTTAGACTTTGATAGGTTTCTTCTGTGATTACTCGGTTGAGAAATCGGGGTGTTATAGAAATCTTCCATGAATAGTAGCAGCGAAAATTGGAATTCTGGTTTTTCTTTGTTCTATACTTTATATTTTTTGCTTTGTTGTTTGGCCAATTGTTGAGCATGATTTGTGCTATTATTTGAGACTGTCTTGTATCCATATTTTAATCATAGTGGAGTTTGATTACTGGCTTGTGCCCATGTTTTTTTACTTCTTACATTGAGAAGGTTTTTTCACGTTAAAATATTATGTCTCTTTTAGGGATGACAACGGGTCGGGTTGGACTCGGGTTTTGCCGTTCTCAAACCCAAACTCATTGGGTTTGGGTGGGGTTTACCCAAACCCGTTATAGCCTCAAACTTACATCCTAATCTAACTTAATGCATAGTGTTTTTTGAAAAACAAAACGCAAATTATATGATTTTGTTATGAAAAAACCTTTTATTATATGTTCTTTGCAAACAAATATAGTATCTTGTTGTTCAAATATAATCAAATTGTTAACAAATCAAGTTGTTAACATGGTATATATATTGTAATTTTATATATATTGTTCGGGTTCGGGTGCGGGTTTCACCAATACCAAACTCAAACCCAAACCCAAACCTAAACATATCGGGTTTTACCCGTAAAATCGGGTCGGGTTCAGGCGAGGCCCGCATATTGCTCCTCATCTTCCCCAAAATTCTTCCACCATCTTCCCCTTCTACCATCCTCCTCCTACTTCTCTTCTTCTTGACTAAAAGTGACCTATTTCTCTAAACATAGGGGCTCTTGCTAAGAAAAAAAAAAAATAAATAAATACTTCGGGATGGATCGATGGATGGACGGAACTAAAATACAGGACTGAAAACGTATTTAACCTAATTTAAAAATAATATTTCCCCATATTACTTTTTAATCCTCTTTCTTTAAAATGGCCCAAATATAGTCTGAGTTTGGCACTTTTTGGGCTAAAGTGAGAGGCCTAGCAAGCATAACCAATTTGGGCTCACTTTTTTATTTGCATTTTTTCCAAAACGCACAGCATAACTCCGTTTGCAGTTTGCAGGCAATTGCTCTGTGGAAGAAGCGGATGAGACGAGAAGTTCAAAGAAAGGATAACATTACACTTCCGAGTTCCGAGGTACCCATTTCTTTCATTCTTCATCTTACATGAGTTTTCCCTTTTTGTTCTATCATAGAGTGTGATTCTTTGATGTGGTTGGTTCGTTGAGGGGTTTGTAAATTTTAATGTTGGAGACTAAAAATTGGTGTTGGGACTAGAATAAAAGGGTTGTAGGGTTGGTGGAATGTGCAGGACTTCTTTAAGCAGTGTATATGAGCTCAAACTCTGGTGAAATTGTGCTAGGAAACCAAGAGGGGACTTATTGGGGATTTTCTTTTAGTAATGTCCTTATAAAAATGTAAATGATAACTTGGTAGGTTACAGGGGCTGAAGTATTGCATCAAAAGCAATCACAATATGCCATGCAAGAGGAACAATTTCTTGTGTTTTAAATTTTAATTAAAGTAAAAATATATTTTCTGATTTAGCGGAATTCGACTGGATGACTGTGTAAACTTTTGCTTGCACTGAAAGTGCATATTTCTTTAATCCTTAGTTTTTTAATTTAGAATATAGTCTTCCCTTGAGTTAATGTGGTTGATTGGTTTGTTCTGGGCTCCTTGAATTTTGGTGTTGGATACTAAAATATGGTAAGACAAGACTTTTGTGTATCTTCTTAGGGAAAAGGGTTTCGGGTTTGTGGTGTCTGTTTTTTGTAAGGTTTTCATTGGAGTTTCCATTCTGTCAACGGTGGTTGCATTTCTGTTTGGAAATTGTTGAAGAAAATAATGCTCGAGATATGCATGTCCTTGATGTGTGTGTCTGACTCTCTGGTAGTATTATGGTAGGTAGTAGTTTAATGTTTCAGTTGTAGAAATCTGACTGGAAGCTTGATTATATGAAATGCTAGATTGTAATGTCTGAATTTTGGAGTAGCTGATCTGATTGACCAAAATGAATACCGCTCAAGTTACTGCATGGCAGCCTGGGATTTGTGTGAAGAATATATCTCAGTTACACCAGCTTGATACAACACCATGTATTTTACCAATGAATACCCATCCTCGTTCTCGTATCGTGATGAAACTAAGAGAAAAACCGTCATTTGGCTTTAAATGTCTTCCTATTTTGAAATCTCGGAAACCTCTCCGTATATGCTTTGCTGGTGGAGAAGGAATGATGGGTGATAATGATGAGGTATTGCACCTTCTCTCTAGTTACTATTTACTAATTAGTATGTTTTCGCTATTATATTAAGATTTTTTATTGTCAGCACAGCATGCTCTTATTGTTCTTATGGAATTATGGGGTTGTGTAATGTCTGAAATATGGGGAACCTTATATTTCTAACTACGATAAACCCCCATCCACATTATTGCACCTGGGATTTATGTCATCTCTCTCTCTGTCTCAGACTCTCAGTTGCATTGCACCATTTTCCTTGTTAACTTTGTATGTCTAGAAATAAAATGGTGAGTCTGAAAAATATTGCTTAATGTTCACTTCTCGAAAGCAAAGTTAGTTTGGGCTAGAATATGCGTTATTCCTTCACCATATATCTGTATAATTTACCCTTGGTTTTTTAATTATGTCAATTTATCCCCCTTCAAATTAGAAAAAAACAAATTCATTTATTTATTTGTATTAGCTCTTGAACTCATTTGTTAATTTTCTGGTAATGGTTGATGCTCCTGATATGAAGCGTTTATTACCAATTACAAAAAGTTACTGTTTTATTTAAAGAAACGTGAATTAGGAAATGACACAATGCAAAGGTTCAATAGGATAAATTGCTATAGCAAAGGACTAGGGTATACAACATGAACACCTAAGATGAAGTATTGTGTTTTTTACCAAAAGTATGTTTACTAGTAGTAGCCCAAAAGTTAGATTAGAATAGAAGTAGCTCTTTAATTTTCAATATTTTTCTAGCTCAAAAGATTGCCACTAATTTCTGTCCGTCATGAAGTAAAGGAGAACCACTATAATTTTTGGATTGGATATTCCTACATTTCACTAACATTATAAATGTAACCAGAATTCCCCATGGAAATCTATTGAGAAAGCTATGGAAAAATTTAAGGGACAATCAATAGAAGATGTGCTACGGCAGCAAATTCAAAAAGGTGAATATTTTGACAATGGCGGCAGTGGAGCCAAGCCACCGGGTGGCAGTGGCGGCGGCGGCGGCGGCGGTGGTGGTGACAGTCCTGATGAAACTGATGGACCAGAAGAAGAAAGCTTTGCTGAAATGTTGGATGAGAATCTCCAAGTGATTTTAGCAACCCTTGGCTTTATATTTCTGGTACTCTCTTTCTCTCTATTTATATGTGACTATGTAGCTTTATGTAGTGGTAGAAATATACTGGTGTATCATTCACTCTATAGCTTAAGCTTTTTGGTTTTTTGGTTCATGACATGGAATTAGAGTCTCTAAGACCAAGTGGTCTAGAGTTCAACCCTTGCTGCTCCCATTATTCCAATAAAAGAAGTTGAATTTTAGCCCATGGCAGGTGGGTCCACCCTTCAAGCCCAAGTAGGTTCTTGCATGAGAGGGTGTGTTAAAAGTATAATATAAAATCATTCATGTGTCATTCACCGAACAACTTAAGCTATTCAGATTATTGGTTCATGACATGTACAAATGAAATAAGTCACTCATTTTCATTCCCTCGCGGCTACTGTGCATTGTTATTGTGTGCATGCCCAACTATGAGTTGTGAGAACTTAAAAAGAAAGGTTTAGAAGGAAGTAACTAGTAAAAGAATGATTGTACTTAAGTATGTGACTAGTGGAAGAAGAAGAATTTCAATTTAAACTACATTAATATAATTACTGGTAGAAGTAGTTAATTGCTGAATTACTTAGAGTGTATGATTGTATTCATATGTAAACTTCTATTGAGATAGGAGTCACCTTGGACATGATTAACAGAGTTTATTGGAGATAGGCCTGTCCTTGTTTCTTAATGTTCAAGATCTACGTGTTTTTCAGTACATTTATATCCTCACTGGTGAGGAGCTGACAAAGCTAGCTAGAGACTATATCAAGTATTTATTCGGCGGAAGTCAGAGCGTTCGACTGAAGACTGCCATGGTAAAATGGGGACAAATCTACAGGAGCATGACAACGAAGAAAGAGGTTGATGAGTTTTGGTTGGAGAGGGCCATTATGAACACCCCAACATGGTGGTACGACCCGGAAGATCTCCGCGAAGCCCTTAGGAATAGCTATGAATATGGTTCAGATTCAGATGATGATGAAGATGAATAATTTTTCTAGAGTTTGTAGCACCCTGTATTCAGTGTATTTCTCTTCCTTATATTTCTTTTGCCTTCAAGATTAATAGGGCAAGGACAGTTGTAACTTGTAAGGTTCTTCTATATGAACTATAGTTGTTTTCCTGTGAACATTTGGAGCCCATTTGTTATCATTCTTTTTGCTACATTTTTTGTATTAAAGCCATCACCGCATGTTTGGTACTTGCCTCACTGTTCCAAACTATATAAACTGCATTAATTTGCGCAATGTTGATTACAATGACTATTCGTATGTCGGCTTTTGTACCCAAGTGGTATAGTTTATTTTGGAAATTACAGCTTTAGGGTATTTTTTTTTTTATTTACCAAACTAGTATAAATCGCCACTGTCAGTGGCGATTCTACTTTTTTTTTTAATTTTTTCAAAGAATCGCCAATGCTATTGGCGTTTTTGTTTTTGTTTTTTTTTTCATTTTTTAAATAAATCGCCAACCATGTTGGCGTTTTCTTTTCTTTTTTTTTAAACTTTTTTTTTTCCTTAAAATCGCCAACTTGCGTGGCGTTTTCTTATTTTTATTATTTATTTATTTTTTCTTAAAATCGCCAACACAGTTGGCTTTTTCTACTTTTTGTTTTTTTTATTTTTTTTAAATAGTAATTAAAATGGTATTTAATCAATTGATACTCACACACAATTTTGTGTCATTACTCACTTTTGCAACACTTTGATCATAAATATTTGAACCGATATTTAAAGATAAACATGCATTACATAATTTAGTTTAAGAGAAAATTATTTTTTATTGTGGAGTCGAGCAGCAATGGATTTTTTCCCGCACACGTTGGGGTCGTTGCCTTCGAGGTTCCCTGTAATAAATGAGGTTTGTGAATTCAATTTAAAGTTGTAATAATGTTTTATTTGTTAATAACTTGTAATAACGTTTTAAAATTGTATAAACAATTCATATGAACACCATAGGATGCACCTAAAATAAGGAGGATAATCAACGATTCTTCCAACTTTAAGTGCTGGAAGAACCTCGAAGGCAACGACCCCAACGTGTGCGGAAAAAAATGCATTGCTGCTCGACTCCACAATTAAAAATAATTTTCTCTTGAACTAAATTATGTAATGCATATGTTTATCTTTAAATATCGGTTCAAATATTTATGATCAAAGTGTTGCAAAATTGAGTAATGGCACAAAATTGTGTGTGAGTATCAATTTGTTAAATACCATTTTAATTACTATTTTAAAAAGAATTTAAAAAAACAAAAAGTAGAAAGCGCCAACTGTGTTGGCGATTTTAAGAAAAAATAAATAAAAAGAAAACGCCAATTGTGTTGGCGATTTTAAGAAAAAAAAAGAAAAAGAAAAGAAAGGAAAACGCCAACATGATTGGCGATTTATTTAAAAAACGAAAAAAAAAAAAACAAAAACGCCAATAGCATTGGCGATTCTTTAAAAAAATTAAAAAAAAAAGTAGAATCGCCACTGACAGTGACGATTTATACTAGTTTGGTAAATATAAAAAAAAGTACCCCAAAGCAGTAATTTCCAAAATAAACTATACCATTTGGGTACAAAAGCCTCATATGTCCAAATGTGCACCTTTTAAAAAGTAGTGTAAAATTACACCCATAGATTTCACCAGATGCAACAGGTAATTCAAATATTTTAATTTTTTTATATAATAAAAAGAAAATATATTTTCTTGGTTAATATGGTTAAATTGACAGAAAAGCCCTTGTTAGGTTTAGAATTGGGACAACGGTGACTTGAAGACAACAAACTGAAGCTCCACAGCGGACTCTGAATGATGCTTCTCCAATTGGATAGACACCACCACCAATTCCACCATTGAAAGAGATGTCAATGAAAGTATGAAACCTTATTCACCCGAGGCACAAACCCTCTCTCCATATCTGGACTCATAAAAAACATTGAAACCAGATTCACCATAAACCCTCCCTCCCTCTTCCCTTGGTTAGGAACCATTTTCTCCCCCTCCCTGACATGTTCGGTTCATAGCGACAAAATAGCCATGTAGTTGTTTTTCAATTTTTCATTCTCGTAATAGAACAGATCCCCTTTTCAATGGGTTGAATACAATTACCAAGCTGTAATGGTTCTGTCCTTCACCCTCTTCGCGGCGCGGGTTTGCCCATAGCCTGGTTCAGATCTATTGGTGCGAGTGGTTTGTGGTGGTAACCCTCGTCGTTGAGCTGGTGGTCGCGGTGATGAAAGTCACCATTGAGGCGGATCCTGCTTTTGGCGTGCGTTGCCAACTACCCTTCCGCCACTTCATGATAAGCCTCGTCTTCAACCTTCGTGGGTTTCTTGTGGCCTAATTCATATTCATCGGGGTGGGTAGTGGCAGTGACGGTGACCCTCACCGTTGAGGTGGTGGCCTTAACCCTCTCATCGTTTGTTCCGATGACCTGCTGTATATGGTGAATCTGTGCCAAACTTCCAATTTGCAGAGCAAAGTTGTATAAGTGTATATTCTCTCATTTTCTTTTATTATATATTAAAAAAATTAAAAAACCTGGGCAACTTGCTGCATCCGGTCAAATCCATAGGTGCAATTTTACACCTTTTTTTTTTTGTAGGAAGCAAGTTAGACCTTTGTAGAGATGATAACACATGTTTAAAAATTGGAAAAGTCATTTGTTGGGAGAGACAACTACCATGGTTATAAAACTTGAGAGTTTACGTAATCTCGTATAGTGTCCGTAAACTGGAAAAGTAAACTTGACTCGTGAACTTGACTCACACTTGTAAGAGTTGAAGAGTTTAACTCATAAAAAAATAATATTAAAAACCAAAATAATAATGAAAAACACTTAATTTTAAAAATACTTAAATAGCCAAATTCTACAATAACTAACTTATAAGAACATGTTAAAATGATATAAAACAACCTAAGTTCATAAGAAAAAATAATATAGTTCATTAAGTAAAAGTCAGAAAACTTAAACAAGAGAAAATTAGTCAAAATCACGAGATTTTAACGTGGAAATCTTTTTTAATGTGAGAAGTAAAAATCACGAGCACAAGTTAATCAATCAAACTCCATTAAGATCAAATTAAGGGTTTAAAAGAGTCTCTTTCACAACACAAATCGTTCTCAACAACTAGGCAAACACAAAGCAACAAGCTTGAAATAGAGAACTAAGAATATTAGAAAAAATTAGAATATTTGCTGCTTCCAGAGCTCAATTTCTCCCACCTCAAACAATCTCAGCCGCAATCCAGCGGTGAACAAAAGTGCAGTGGCGAATCTCCTACGACTGCTCTGAGTTGAAGAAGCCCCCTTAATTGTTAATTGAAAATATAAGTGTCAGCCACACCAACCTCATTAAATGACGTGGACAATGTCACATAAGCGATCACCAAACATGTAGACATTTTGTCTGAGCCTAGATTCAATCACGATTTTTTTTTTGTGAATAGATGAGAACTAAAAACAAAAAAGAAATAAACTAAACAAGGCAACAAAACAACGCTGATCCAAAGCAAGCATCATACTCAACTCAGTCGGGAGCAAGGACCGATTTCGAAGACCAAATTGACAACGCAAGCCCAAAGAAGCAAGCCCACCACCGCACACATATTAGCCTCACGCGGGATATTTCAGAAACTAACACACCATGGAAGAGTTAAAACATCTACAAGTTCCACCAACAAAGTTCCCAAGTTTGACATCAAAGGGGGGGGATCCAACATCTGAATAACATCAAGAGAGTCACTCTCACAAATGGCATGTCAAAAACTCAACTCTCAAGCTAAAAGAAGGCCATGTTTGATGGTCATCAACTCATCCGAGAGCGCACGAGGCCCAGTAGAGGGGCCCAAGAAACCACCCAACCAAGAAGCAGAAGCATTACGACCACCAAATTGAATCAACTGCTTGCGTAAGTCACAGATGCCGTCAGCGTTAAGTTTAACCACATAACCACAGGAAACACCAAAGAAGCTTGCGAGAGTGGGAAGAACCAGAGATGGGAAGACGACTCAGGAATTCATCAAGTGTAAATTATTTCTAAATATTCCTCTAATCGTAAAGATTAAAATGCAATTTTACTTCAGTGTGAGACTAAATTTGGCTTACAGTAAAATTAGAGCGACCAAAAACATATTAAACTTAATAATTGAAATATGAACGTTTTTTCTATTGACAAAAGAGGGAAATTGAAATATGAACTTTTTAAGTAAATGAATTATATTTTTTTATGTACCTTTTTTTTTAATTAATAATAACAAACGAAACATATAGATGTAATCACAAGAAAATGCAGAACATAGTAGCACACACAGGTGCTGCACCAAGGCAACTCTTCTGAATCCTTAATGCTGCGGCTTGCACTGCGAAGAGCTTCTTCAGCGGCCACCGCGTACACCCTTAATGGCGGTGGCCGGTTAATTTCCGGTTCGGCGTCGAGTCCGAGCCTTTCGATATGGAGGCGGAGGAAGGAGTTGGGGAAAGAAGGCCTCGTCGTCGCTAAAGAGCTCAAGAGGCTCCAATCCGACCCGGTCCGCCTCGACCGGTTCATCCGGTCCAGCGTTTCTCGCTTACTCAAGTCAGACCTTGTTGCCGTCCTCGCTGAGTTTCAGAGACAGGACAATGTCTTTCTCTCCATCAAGGTTCTTTCTTTTTCTTTTATCTGTTTCTCATAGATGGAAGTTGAACACTTTTTATTTATATAAATTTTTTTAATTAATTAGGTTAGCTGATATATTGATTTTTTTGTGTGGTATTGTTGATTTCTAGATTGTCATTTTGGTGTGTGATAACTAATATGAGAAGGTTAAGTGATGGATTTGGTGGCACTTAATTGTTTACTTGGGAAGTTACATAGAAGATCAGCTAGGTCATTTAAACTGGAATTTGTCTTTTAATGGTGATAAGAAGCAAAAAGAAAAATAGAAACCGTTTTTGTTGAATTTTGCTCTTTTAAAGTCAGTAATAATTCACTTTAAATAAAAAAATGTCAAGATATTCCAGTCACTGGTACGAAAATAAGGGTTATTCGAGATAATTAGTATTGGTTTTCTTTTTTATGTAAGAGCTAACTTTAGATGAATCAAAATCCTTTCTATGCTAATTACAAGTTACAATGTTACTTGCAGCCAACAATATGGCCTTACCCTGTCTTAATCTCAATATGATGCTAGATTCATTATGTTTCTTACATTTTCATTGAGTATGAGTTGCATTGTAGCAAAGCAACCCGGTGATTATGGACTGGACATGAGCTGTCACATTCTAATGCCCTGAAAAATATAATTTTAATTTTTAGGGGGGGAGGTCTTTGATATCAACTCTTGAATGTTGGAAGACATTGATGTTTGTAGAGTAGGGTGGCTATCAGGGTATGAATGCTTTCATAAGCTTCAGAAAAAGCCGAGAAAATATTAATCCAAATTTCAAAGAGCAAATAGACCTACTATTTTATTGTATTGACCATTAACAAAAACTAATTTCCAGTTGTGTACTCCTGTCATCTTGAAAGCTTGGCCTATCTGAGAAGAAGCAACAAGAGAGTGTGTTTTTGAACTCTTGACCTAACTCTTACGAGTTCACGATTCTAAAACACAATCGCATGTAAAGAGTAAACTCTCTTTTTGACAAAATTGATAAACTCTGTTGTTTTGATAAGTTCTGAGGATGTATAAATGGTGTTGGCCTCAAAATGTACACTACTACACTTTTGGTTGACGCTCTTAAATCTTATGTACTTGGGTTGAATTGCTTATGCTCTGTAATGTGTTCGATTATAAAGCTAATTTTATGTTTTCATCAGTTTTTCCCTTTTGTTAACCACAAGATAATGTTAGTGCTTGGCAAAGTATAATTAACATAAAAGTAGGGCGGTTGGGCCAAGTATAGAGTTATGTTTATACCTTTTAGTTGCTTTGTTATGAAGTTGTGACGTTGAATGCATATGGATATGGTATTATATATGTTTGGATAACAAGATATATTTTCTAAATAGTATTTTTGATGCATTTAAACTCGTAACAGCTCAAGAATTGTGTTTAGGATTTGACTTTATCAAGTCTTCATGAGTTTTCCTAAACACTCAAGTAACAAACTCTAAGCATTGTCTTGGATGTAAACTCATAAGAGAATTGAGATTAATGAGAGAGCACTACCTAATAAGAAATGACATTCATTTTTGTTGAAATTATGAAGATCAAGTGATCAACTATCCAGCTAATTCTTCTCCTACTTATTTTTGAGCTATATTTGAGAAAAAAATATCTTGAGCAAACCAATTGATTTGCTTTGTTTCATACTCCTATGCTACTGTACTTTATGACTGAAAATGACTTATTTAATCCTAATGTGTAATGAATATGTAATACAAATTGAACCAGAAAAAACACAATAATTGAGTGCAGAGCAAAATTCTTGATGTTGACTTTGACTTAGCTAAGTAATTGATCTCAAATTTGAACGTGCATGGGTTATTTAACTATGAATCTTTCATTTCTCAGTTGTATGATATTGTGCGCAAAGAAATTTGGTACAGGCCGGACATGTTCTTCTACAGAGACATGCTTATGATGCTTGCAAGAAACAGAAGGGTTGAAGAAGCAAAGAGAGTCTGGAATGATTTGAAAGGGGAGGAGGTTTTATTTGATCAGCATACATTTGGAGACATCATTAGATCTTTTCTAGACAGTGGATTGCCCTCAGAGGCAATGGAAATATATGAAGAAATGAGACAATCCCCTGAGCCCCCTCTGTCGTTGCCTTTTCGCGTGATATTGAAAGGGCTCATTCCATATCCAGAACTAAGAGAAAAGGTAAAAGATGACTTTTTAGAGGTTTTCCCTGATATGATCATCTATGACCCACCCGAGGACTTGTTCGATGATGATGAAAAACCCAAGGATGAAGCTAATGAGAATGTTACTGCTTGATGTTGAGATATTGATGCTTACAGCTTGATGTCATGCAATGTGGGGAGATGGTAGCTGTTGTTGTAAGTATCCACAAATTGTTTTGCTTCTGTTTTGGTCAGCTCAGATTTTCCAACTTTTGAAGTTCTGTTTTTTTTTTAGTGTAATCATTGTACATCTGAGCCTCAACAGAATGAGAGAATGTTGATTTTGATGATGCATTACTTGAGCTTAGGTTTGAAATAGATAAGGAGGTTGTTCAATGATAAAAATATTTAGTGCTGATTTTGTTAGTTGGCTTTTAGTTCTCTAAGTGTAGTTTTTAAGCTGGTTTTTGTTGCCTTTTATCAGGGTGAATTATGCTTTCCCCTTAGTATGTAGGCTCTTAGTTTTATCTTGGCTTAATTCCAGTTTGGGTCCCTGATGTTTCACAAATGTGTGGTCTGCACCCCCGTGTTTAAAATGTGCGGTCAAGCTCCATGATGTCTCTAAAACGTGTGATCCAAGCCCTTCCGTCTGTTTCCGTCAGTTGACCGAACGGAGCTCGCCACCAGGTCATTCATTAAATAACGTGGTTTGTCCACGTGTAATAAAACATCTGAGCCTCAACATAATGAGAGAATGTTGATTTTGATGATGCATTACTTGAGCTTAGGTTTGAAATAGATAAGGAGGTTGTTCAATGATAAAAATATTTAGTGCTGATTTTGTTAGTTGGCTTTTAGTTCTCTAAGTGTAGTTTTTAAGCTGGTTTTTGTTGCCTTTTATCAGGGTGAATTATGCTTTCCCCTTGGTATGTAGGCTCTTAGTTTTATCTTGACTTAATTCCAGTTTGGGCCCCTGTTGTTTCACAAATGTGTGGTCTGCACCCCCGTGTTTAAAATGTGCTGTCAAGCTCCATGATGTCTCTAAAACGGGTGATCCAAGCCCTTCCGTCTGTTTCCGCCAGTTGACCGAACGGAGTTCGCCACCAGGTCATTCATTAAATGACGTGGTCTGTCCATGTGTAATAAAACTTTATTTAAACCTTTTTTTTTTCACCAAATAAATTCCGCCCCCCCCCCCCAAATGTAAAACCTGATCCCCCCAAATTTAACCTACAATTAACCTAACCTAAGTACCTAACCCACAACATCCAATCACATTAACCAACCTTCTTCACAAACACAACACAATCTCCTCAAGAACCCACCTCCAACCCTAGAACAAAAACACGATGATTCTTGGAGAGAAAAGGGGGGGACAAGGTCCTAAGAACACACACCTCCAACCCCACCACCATCTCATCATTTTCAACCTCAACAACCAAAAAGCCAACAATGCCAAAAAATGAGATAAGAAATCCAGATATCCCAGAAATTGAAAGCAATAACTTTTACAAAATTGAAAGCAACCTTCCACCAAAATAGCAAAAAAAAAAAAAAAAACCAGAAATTGAAACCTAGGAATCATATATCCAAAAACCCAAACCCATCCCCTAAACCTCACATTCTTCATCTCAAATCTCTTTCACTTACAAAAATTTTTACAATTTGTAAACCCCAAATCCTTGTTCTAGCAGAAATCCAGATGATGGGAAACCAAAAGATTGCAACTTTGGTGGTGAAAATAACATCTCAAGCAAAGGGGAACCAGAAATAAAAAAATTAGAAAATAAAATTGAACGAAATCGTGCCCCAATCTTCACAACCAGAAGCTCCGTCCTTTCGCACCATGACCTCTCTTCTCCAACTCGATATCTCCTTCATCTGAACCATCAGATTGAAACCGCACCATGACCCAGATATCATCATCAGAGCTTCGTCCTTTCGCAACCCCTCTCCTCTCACTCTCTCTTTCGCGATCTACCACGCACAGATCTGTGGCATGAAACTCTCAACACCGACCTAGGGTTTTGGTTTGGGGTTTGGGGGAGGGAGGATGACGGTGAGGGGGTGAGGGAGAGAAGAAGGAAAAGCTGGTGCTGGGTTTGGGGTTAGAATGTTAGATTTACGGTTGGGCTTCCATGGACCTTGGTCTTGATTTGAAGTTTAAGCATTTGGATAATTTCGGGATTTGGGTAATTTTTTGGAATAGAGACAATCATGCATCTTCTTCCATGTGTTTTGTTGATTTTGTATGGTGGGAGAAGATGAGATAATGTAAAAAAAGAAGAAGAGTAGTTAAATTTGTGTTTAATTGTTGTTATTGAGTAGAAGAATGAGGAATGAAGCTCCGTTAGGTCAACTGACGGAAACAGACGGAAGGACTTGGATCGCATATTTTAGAGACATCAGGAAGCTTGACTGCACATTTTAAACACGGGGGGTGCAGAGTGCACATTTATGAAACATCAGAGACTCAAACTGGAATTAAGCCTTTTATCTTTCTTTTGTTCCTCTTGTACGGGCCGGAGTCCCTTCACTTCATATATATTTGGCTTTTCCAAAAAAAGAAAATATTTAGTGCTTTTTTCTTTTGGTTTTATATTTGACTTCGAGCAATTCCATTGAAGCATCATATCTATTAATCTCTTACTACCGCTTAAGTGAATAGATTTTAAATATATGTTTTATGAATATAACCTCCTCTAAAGCGTGACTTTAGAAGGTAAGATAAGAAATCACATCAATTGGTTGATACATAAATGGTCAACATTTAGAGAACATCTTAGTTTCTTATACACATGTACGTATATTATCGTAATTTCGACCATTGATTTTTCAATAAAAATAATTTATTTTATTCTTTAAAGTGATTCACTCACATAGTCACATTAAAAAAGTCCTTATACGATGTTAGGGAAAATGCCATCGCCACAGTCAAACCAAATCTTTAGCTAATTTTTCATCTCTTGCTCATTGTGATTGGTATATTCTTGGGCTGGAGATTAAATTTGTCCATAATTTTGTGTTGTGGTAAGCACTGTAAAAATACGGTGGAAATTGATGTTATTATTCACTCATTTAACAGATTCTCATATGAACAACTCTGCAAGCAATTAAAAGTCCTGGGTCACGATTAATTAAAATCTTTACACCAAATTCAAACCTTCAGGTAAAGTTCACACAAATTACAGCACTTTATCTGACCAATTAGGAGCCACAGTATTTGGTATGATTTTTCACATCTGGGTATCAAGTAGATATGTATTTATAGGGTGTAACAACTTCGGTTCAAGTATGATTTATACATGAATACAACAATTTCCTTGCCACCTATTAAACATGAAGGAAATCAAATAACTAGAAAGAAATATACAAGTGAAAAGAAACAAGAGTAAGCTTACAAAGATCTTACATGTCTTTAAATATTTACAAGGATTGCTACAAACGGGATACAAGGAAGCATCATGGCCTAAACAGGACAAAAAAATGTGTACTTTTAAAGATATAAACAGCTTCCTAAAGGTTAGATCTTGTTTACATAACAAAAAAGCCCATCAAATTAATTACATGATCAAAATTACCACAATGAAACATGGTAACTTTTGAATACCACATCAAAACTTAATCAATCACCTAGCAAGCAAAGTGGCTGTCTCATGCTAAGCTCCCGTTTAAGTGCAGGAAATCGCTCCAAATCATGGGAAGCACTTAAAATTTTCTGCAAACAATCAATTTTGGACAATTGGAAATTCATATTGTAGTAATTTAAATGAAAGAACATTATATAGATAGTAGTGAGATCATAATCTACAAAGAGATTGAAAAAGAAAACCCAACAAATAGGCTAACCCAAGAAAAGCCAAACAATAGAAAACTAAAAAGCCAAAGGAAATAAAGAAACCAAGCAAACGGCCAGCTCAACAAAGAACCGCTGAACCGCCCTAGCTAAAACACTTCAAGAAACCCAAACAACGCACCCCTAACGATGGTATCCATATACCAACAACCAAGAAAAGCTCCAAAAGTGGTAGAGCCAAAACCCAAAAAACACTCAACACCCGTTTCTGGCCCTACGAGACCCAATCTGCTCAGCAAAAGCTTGAATGGCCTCATCGTCTGAACATTGGAAAACCACACCAGCACATTTCCCCAGCATAAAGTCAGGGATAATCCACTGATATTGTTGAGAAAGCAATTTCTTTTTGAGAAATCAAATCCACTTATATTGTTGGAAGAACATTATAATTAGATCTATTGAAATATAGCAAAGACTATTTCAGCTGGTACATTTTCTTATGGTGGGGGCACTAGAACTTGGAATCAAATCCCACATCAACACTGAAGAAGATAAACAATGCATGTACCGTAAAAGTTTTCTGAGACCTAACCAATGTACTATTTCCTAAACTATACCTTAAACACAAGCTGCAAGTGTCGGTAAAAACCACCGGGAACAACACAACAAATCACTGTTCACAATATGTGCTGCAGTATTCCAACCTAATCATTGTTAATTAACATGATTTGAAAAATCCAATTTTCTAGGTCAACTTAGGTAACCAACACTACTAGTCTCATTAGGGAATAGACTATGAAAACATGCATATAAAGAAACCTGAACTATAATGACTGTACAAGGAATCAACATAAATTCATAACTTCCCTTTATCTAATGCTCGAGTTCCTACTAAAAGGATGAACTCTTCTAAGTAGTTGTGTGAATCTTGTGATCTTTCTTCCCAACTCTAAGTCTTACTCGAGAACTATCCAAGATGAGTAGTAATGTTTCAGGGTACATAATTTTCATGTGGTTACAATTTAACCACCCCCGTCACTTCTGACACATCCTATCATCTTCAACTATAATCTCTCTTGATCGCCTAATTCACCCATCAGAATACATTTTCAATGCAATATTACATTTATCTACATTACAAGCTGTACTCCAAAATCAATACATGAGGTGTTGTATGATAAAAACTTAAAATCGAGCATCTTCATTTTTCATTATTCTCTCAGTACCAAAGAATTGAAGTATGATATAGCCTGGTTTGATCTACATAAACAGAGTAATTTTTTAGGCCCCACCTTCTCCTGATGAAATGCATAAAAAGGGGATAGAAAATTTATGTGATATTTAAGCTGATTTTTAAGTGGCCATGTATTAAAAGTAACAAATAACCATACAAATGTTTAGCACACAACTCGTATAAATAACTATTAAAGAATGTTAGGAAACAATATTTACCAGTGCCGCAACGTGTGCTTCTTGTAAAATATTTCCATCAACTTCCAATCGGGTAATAGGAAACTCAGGAAGATGTCCAGATTGTTTCTTCCCAAGCAAGTCACCAGGTCCACGCAATAAAAGGTCCATATTAGCAAGATGGAACCCATCTGATGATTGCTCCAGTACTTTCAAACGATTTAGGCTACTTGCAGTCGACGCTACTAGTATACATTTTGACTGCCGTGTTCCGCGACCAACTCGTCCCCTGAGTTGGTGTAATTGGGCAATTCCAAACCTCTCAGAATTCAACACAACCATCATAGATGCGTCTGGAACGTCAACACCAATTTCAATTACTTGTGTGGCAAGTAGTATATGCATTTCTCCAGTCCTAAACTTTTTTAACGTTTCTTCTTTTTCATCACTTTTCATTTTTCCATGTAGTAAACCACAATTGTATCCATGAAACCGGTTTGACATAGCTTCAAAATCTGCAGAAGCAGCACGAAGCTGAGGCAACTGCTCAGAGAGTTCAATAATTGGGTAGACAAGATAAACTTTTCCCCCGTCTTCCAACTCATTCATCATCATCTGTGAAAAACACACCTTTCAAATTAAAAAAAATGTACATCACAAATCCCTGTTCTAATCTTATGCAAATAGTACACATCGAATTTGAGAGCTAATCAATTCACAGAATATGCTTGTAAAATAGTGGACACAGGTCACTGTGTATCATACAACTCTAATACAATGCTGACACATTAGGGATTGGGTGGAAAAAGTTAAAGAGATAAGTAACACAAAAAAGTACAATTCACTGATTGGGTCCACGGAATTCAAAATAATGACCATTTATACTAATGCTAAAACTAGAACTATGAAAAGAAATTTATACCCTACACTTGGAGCACCAAAAAAGTAATTGCTTATTTAGCCAATAGGACTATCCTAATTACTATATAGTAATATTTAATAACTTCCCACATTATATAATAGGTTGTGTATCCTCTAATTATACAATACTTTTGATAACTTTTTTTATGATATATATAAAAAAAAAATCTTTTTCATGATAATGTTCTATTACATAAAATATATTTCTCCTCTTTCTAACACTACGTTAATGCTTAGGGACATGACAACAAAACTAAATTCATTGACATTAAAAGGTAGAAAGAAATGAGGAATCCAACATAAAACGTCGTATTGTTTATGTGAGTGATACAAAGGCTTGATATTTTCATTTAATAAATACATATAAGCACCATGTCATACAGAGGTATATTTAAGAGCTCCATCATCTAGATTTCATTTCTTAAATTAGAAACTTGAGGTCAATTATCCAAAATAAAACACCAAACCCTACAGATAGAAAAATGATAAAGATATGATTAAGAACATTTTTGAAAGGACTGTCACCTTGTAGACATCCTCGAATCCTTTGTCATTTCCTTCAATGGTATATGTTTGAACAGGAATTCTTCCTGGAGGTAAGTCAGTTATCTGTGATAGGAATAGGTGAAAAAGTAAGCATTTGCAACTGAAAATAATTTTACAACCTGAATTCTGAAAAATGGCAACAGTAGGACAAAGTGAAGCAATAAACATAAAATCTCTTCCAAAGTTTTTTTAAAGTTTCTATTATCTTTTTTGCAATAGTTATTTTGATAATAGAACCACAAATGAAATATCAGGAATGAAAAAATTAAGGCATATTTTTTTTCTTCTTCGTGTCATCAATTCTATATAACATATACCTGGGTCCTAAATTTCTCTAGTCCATGCCCAATACTTGAAATTAATATAGACTTCTTTCTCTGTTCATTTGCTCGTTTTCTAGTATCCATAAATTAGACTACTTCGGCAATATCTCTACATGACATGGGATCGTAACAGCCCCAGCACACCCAAGATTGGACATCTGAAGCGTTGTGTTTGTAGAACTACAATGAACACAGCCTAGTGTGGCTTTCAGGGGTGGCTGAATGAAGGCAACTAGGGGTTAACAATAAAAGTGGAATTTTGGGTTCAATATCGAATCTATGAGACTCTGATACTATCTTAAAATTCAGATTATGTATAACACAACCCAAAAGCTAGCTCAAGAGTTGAGAGTGCCCAAGTTTTATCAGGACTACTTTGGCCATATCTCTTTTTATTCTAAGATCTCAAAATTAAGTACCTGTGTCAGTGACATATCCCCATATAAAGCAAGTGCAAGTGTCCTTGGGATGGGAGTAGCAGACATAGCAAGAACATGTGGAGCCATATATGCATCATTCCTTGAGGGCCTATCTGTAACGGCATCTTCCACACTGGAAATTGAAGAAGTACAAAATAACTGCGACAAAAGTTAGGAGGCCACAACAATATTATTAAAAATTCAGTTAAAAAAGATAGAGGGAAATGAAGACATCACTTCCAGGAATAAGAAACATAAGTCATTCGTTAAATCTAATTGCAGTGGCAAAGAAGATAAACTTAAAATTAAAAGCCACAGTTGTGGACACTTTGCTAAATCTACCCAACAGAAAAATTCTCGACTCTTAACTGGGCAAATAGTTCTTGACAATTACTAATAGTAAAACCATGCATATCACGTATATAACTTTAAACAAAACTACATGCATAAACCTAGAAGCAGTCATTCCATTCCGTGATGTCAATATAGCCACAATAATATACAACACGTGTAGGAGAGTCTCCAAGTGATATATCATATATGCAAATGGAATGGAAATATCCTTTGTCATAAAAACCATTGATTCCCTTTTTGGTAGTATCTTATCCTAATCTGCGCTCCTTTCTATCTAGTATCTTCCTTTATCATGTTCATGACTTTGATACAGCTCAAACTTGATGCGTAACTAAGAGAGTCCATCGCTGCTGCTTTACATAATATAACCATAACCATATTAAAATCCTGAAAAGAGAAATGTGAACCACCTTACTGTTAAATCTTCCTCTTTGAATCACACCAAAGCGATGCTGCTCATCCACCACAGCAATGCGTAAGGCTAAAAATTCCACACTTTCTGCTATCAAACTATGGGTTCCTATGACCATTGAAATTTCTCCAGTCTGGATACCCTGAAACATCATAACACGCTTAAAATTATAAGAATGTCACAATATTGGATTTGTAAGATTTTGGAGAAAAAATATTATAAGTCTCATTTATTAACAGTGAATGGTTACATCGCATTTATAGACTGTAGCTAAGCCTAACTCCTCATAACTCAATCCTAAAAGCTAAACAGCCATAACTAATTGTAATAGATTACAAGAGTTGTGATCCACTACAGCTGGGTGTACACTACTCCAATACTACCCCCTCAACCTCAAGAAGATTTCATGAATACAATCTGATTCTCATTGATGTGAATGAAAGATTATATTATCATGTATAGTGTGGCTGAGATTAGCACAGCTACAACCCTAACAACACCAATTAACTCTAACAGTAGCATAACTACTCTGTCTAGCAAGGATCCAGTGTATGGATGTGTATCTTATGCATATACTCTAACCCCTCTCAAGCTTATCTGGGTGAGGAAGATAGAGCACACATGCCAAGCTTGGACCGAAGTGCCATGAACCTGGAAGATGAAGGGCTTAGTAAGTGCATCTACAAGCTGTAGGTCTCCTGGTAGTGCTGAACAGAAAGCTGCTTTGAAGGACGTTCTTCACACGGACAAAGAAAAGGTCTAACTCCATGTGCTTTGTGCAGACATGCGGCAACAGGGTGTGGGCCAGAGAAACAGCACTTAGATTGTCACAGATTATAGAGGGTAAAGAAATTTTTGGATCCAGAGGATGATATACTTGAATCTCAGAATAACATTTTCTATTGAATGGGGTTTGTACAATATTTAGCTACTAATGGACATTTATCTTTCCTTGAATGCTATAAGAATGGGCTGGCTGGCCCCATACAAAAGGATGAAAATGGAAAAATCCATTAAGAGTCTCATTTGTCACTTCTCTTGATTTCCCACACACCTACCTATCATCTATCAGTCTCTTCAACCTCCCCCGCTCATTGGTACTGTGTGGAGAAGACGCTGGTTTGATTCTGTTGGAGAAAATAGAGAATAACGTGAAAGAGTAGAGAGAGAGATTGAGGGAAAATATATTATTGACTTAATTAAAAACGAAAGCAATACATGTCTTATATAAAAGACATAACTTACTAGAAGATAACTAAAAGATA
The DNA here is from genome assembly GCF_012489685.1 of Lotus japonicus. Taxonomy (NCBI): domain Eukaryota; kingdom Viridiplantae; phylum Streptophyta; class Magnoliopsida; order Fabales; family Fabaceae; genus Lotus; species Lotus japonicus. Next base: position 14,603,688 of record NC_080042.1, read on the forward strand.
ACTTCTTATCATAATAACTAATTCGGTTATTATCTTTTATTCTAGCCTCTATCTAATACCACTATATCACTATCTATTAGCTAGATTTAATATTTGAATTAATATCCACAATACTCCCCCTTAATTCAAATACCCAAGAGATACTACACCTATCTCTTTCCTTAAAATCACAAATCTTCCAGTCTTGAAAGGTTTGGTGAAGATATCTGCCTTCTGCTCATCAGTGGGGCACTACACCAGCTCCAGCTTCCCTCCATTCACTTGTTCACGCAGAAAGTGAAATCTGACTTCAATGTGCTTACTTCTTCCATGAGAAATTGGATTTTTAGCAAGACTAATCGCTGAGATGTTGTCAACCATCAGCTCCATTGGCTTCTTAGTCACAAAACCCATTTCTTTTAACAGTTCTTCAAGCCAAACAGCCTGGCAGGCAGCAAAGGACCCTGCTATGTATTCAGCTTCACATGAGGAAAGAGCTATGACAGGTTGCTTCTTTGAGGTCCAAGAGATTGGAGCTCCATGCAGCTGAAACAAGTACCCAGAAGTACTTTTCCTGTCATCCAAGTCGCCACTATAGTCAGAATCTGTGTAGCCAACCAGTTCCAGCTCCTTTCCAAGCTTCTTCTGCCTTGGAAACAATATTCCATAATCTGTAGTACCCTGCAGATACCGCAAAATTCTTTTGGCAGCAGCCAAATGTGATTTCTTAGGTGCACACATGAACTTGCTAATGAGTCCTACACCATAGGAAATATCAGGCCTTGAGTTGCACAAAAATCTGAGTGAACCAACAAGTTGCTTGTACAGAGACGCATCAACATCCCCTTCATCATCCCTCCTCAACTTGATATTCACTTCAGATGGAGTTGTTACTGGATGACAATTCCCCATGTTGAACCTCTTCAGTATGTCTTTGATGTACTTCTGCTGGTACATGAAAATTCCTGCTGCAGTATACTCGAATTGCATGCCCAGGAAGTAACTTAGCTTTCCTAAATCTGACATCTCAAATTCAGACTTCAGAATCTGCTTCAGCTCATCAAGTTCTTTAGGATCTGACCCAGTTATCAACAAATCATCTACATATAGGCAGATGAGTAGCAAACCAGTGTCTCCATGACTCTTTCTGACATATACACCATACTCCACAGAACACCTATGAAACTTGAGTTGAAGGAGGAAACCATCAATTCTCTTATTCCATGCTCGTGGGGCCTGCTTCAAGCTATATAAGGCTTTGCTGAGCTTGAAAACCATGTTCTCTTTTCCTTGTATCTCAAATCCAGGAGGCTGACTCACATAAACCTCTTCTTCCAAAGGTCCATTCAGAAATGCAGATTTCACATCAAGCTGAAAAATAGGCCAGTTTCTCGCACTAGCAATGGAAACCACTAGTCTTATGGTTTCTATCCTTGCCACCGGTGCGAAAACCTCAGAATAATCCAGCCCAGGTTTTTGTAGAAAACCTCTAGCCACAAGCCTTGCCTTGTGCCTAGCAATAGAACCATCAGGATTTAACTTCTGTTTGAACACCCATTTAACCCCAATTTTGTGCTTATTTGGAGGTAAATGGACCAGAGACCAGGTCTGATTTTTCTCAATTGCTTTCAACTCATCAATCATAGCAGCCTTCCAAACTGGTTTTGCAAGAGCTTCCTCCACATGCAATGGCTCAGCGTCAGCCATCAAAGCAAAGTGAATCAGATCGCCTTCATCATTAACTGCATGGTCAGGGACTGTCTGATACTCACTATATCTTTCAGGCCTATTCCTCTGCCTTTGAGGTCTTGGAACATGGTCTGCAGAACCATCTGAATCAGCCTGATCATCATGTGGTAAAGCCTCAGAATTAGTTTGGTGGACATGTGATAAAGGTGCAGAATTACTGTTCTCACCCAGAACATCAAGTCCAAATCTTCTAAGACTGCTTCTGTTCTCCTTCCAGTCCCAGTGCTCTTTCTCAAGCACCATGACATCTCTGCTGAAAGTCATCTTCTTTCTTGTTGGATCATACAGCTTGTACGCACCAGTTGGATGATATCCAACTAAGATCATTGCTTCACTCTTGTCTTGTAGCTTGCTTCTCCTTTGATCTGGAACGTGCTTATAACAAAGTGAACCAAAAATCCTCAAATGACTAACCTTGGGTTTACTTCCAGTCCAAATTTCCTCAGGAACCTGTTCTGGAAGCCTCTTTGTTGGACATCTGTTAAGAATATAAGCAGCTACTGCCACTGCTTCTCCCCAAAAACTGAGGCAGAAATTTCTCCTTCAGCATGCTCCTTGTCATGTTGAGGATGGTTCTGTTTCTTCTCTCTGCTAGACCATTGTGTTGTGGGGTATAAGGGGCTGTAACTTCATGTTGCACACCACATTTCAAACAAAAATCAGCGAACTCCTTGGAAGTGTACTCTCCTCCTCCATCAGTTCTGAGTGTTTTAAGAAGCTTCCCACTTTGCCTTTCAACTGCAGCTTTAAAGTTCACAAATGTTGAGAATGCTTCACTCTTCTGCTTGATAAGATATACCCACAACATCCTGCTGTACTCATCAACAAAACTCATGAAATACTTGTTTCCTCCTAATGAAGGAACCTCAAATGGCCCACACAGATCAGAATGCTCAACTTCTAGAATGTCTTTAGCTCTCATTCCTAGTTGTGACTGAAAAGAATTTCTGGTTTGTTTCCCAGCCATACAAACCTCACAAACTTTCTCAGGCAATGCAGTAACAGGCAAACCGGACACCATGTGTTTGACACCTAACTGATGCAAACTTTTAAAGTTCAAGTGACCATACCTGGAGTGCCAAGTCCAACATTCTTCTTCAGGTTCTTGTGCAGCAAAACATTTAATTTCAGCAGCTTTCATATTGACCTGAAAGGTTTTGTTCTTTGTGAGATTAGCTTTCAGAACTAGCCTTTCCTCAGGATCATACAGATGAAACTACCTATTCTTCGTGTCAAAGTTGTACCCTTTCTCCACTAGCTGACCAATACTCATCAAATTGCACTTTAACTCTGGAACATAGAAAACATCTTTGATAACCGCAGTTTTACCATTCTTCCTTGGAATGACTACATCTCCTTTCCCTTTTATCTGAAGTGTCCTGTTATCAGCAAATTTTACTCTGCCAGTCCTCGTCTTGTCCAGATCTACCAACCATTCATTGTGGCTGGTCATGTGATTGGAACAGCCTGAGTCTAGGTACCATATCTCATCAGTTTCAGCACTCACTGTTGAATTCATTGTTGTGACCATTAGCATTATAGGATCTTCATCAGAATCTTCCCTTGTTGCATAAGCTTCCTTGTCTGCATTCTTCTGCTGTTTTGGTTTACCAGCACGACACTCATAGGAGTAGTGTCCCATCTTGTGACACTTGTACCATTCAACATTCTTCTTATCAGTCTTCCTCTGATTGCCACCATTCTTTGCAGATTCACCTCTCCTTTTGGACGGTTCTGGCTTGTCAGAATTATCTTGAGACCACTTTGACTTGTTGTCGGACTTTCCTTTGCCTGTCCACTTCTTCTTTTTGCCATCATGATTGTCCAGACCAACCTTCAAAGCTTGTTCTGCAACTTTCACAGAATTACGATCAGCAAGGCGCATCTCATGTGCTTCCAATGAACTCTGCAACTCTTCTATCTTCATGTTGTCCACATCTTTAGATTCCTCAATTGCCACTACGATGTAGTCAAATTTGGGAGCCAAGGACCTCATGATTTTCTCTATCACCATCACATCAGTGATCTTTTCTCCACAGGCCTTCATTAAATTGACAGTGGTTAGGATCTTGGTGAAGTATTCACCAACCTTTTCATTCTCCTCCATCTGAAGACCTTCATACTGTCTTCGAAGAGTTTGCAACTTTACCTTCTTTACCTTGTCACTGCCACTATGAACTTTCTGTATAATGTCCCACATCTCCTTTGCTGAAGATGCATTTTCTATTTTCTCAAAATGCGTATCATCCACGCATTGATGAATGAGAAACATCGCCTTACAATCCTTCTTCTTCATATCGTTATGAAGAGCCTTCTGTTCTTCAGTCATGTCTTGGGTTAGTGGTTGAAACCCATTCTCTATAACATCAAGAACATCTTGAAACCCAAATAGAACTTTCATCTGAGAATTCCATCGATCCCAATTCTTATCAGTTAAAACTGGGAGATTTACTCCCGGCAGATTGTTGCTTGCCATCGTGAGGGTTTCGGTTTCTTGATCAAAATCGAGATTCACAGCGTGTAGGGGAGGAACCTCTGAAACTCGCAGCTTCCACTAAGTTCAGAATCGCAGAATCACAATTCTGATGAAGGACGAGACTTGCAGAATCGCACTTCAACAAAACCGAGCCAAATAGATTTGAGACACACAGTTTCACAGCAACCCTAAACCACCAAACCTATCACAGGCCTCGAAACTCGCAGCTTCGATCAGAGGTTGTGTTTGGCTCCGTTTAAACAAGATTGAAACACGCAGCTTCAATCTTCACGACCCGCAGGTTCAAGAATCGGAACGTGCTCTAGATACCAAGTTGTTGGAGAAAATAGAGAATAACGTGAAAGAGTAGAGAGAGAGATTGAGGGAAAATATATTATTGACTTAATTAAAAACGAAAGCAATACATGTCTTATATAAAAGACATAACTTACTAGAAGATAACTAAAAGATAACTTCTTATCATAATAACTAATTCAATTATTATCTTTTATTCTAGCCTCTATCTAATAGCACTATATCACTATCTATTAGCTAGATTTAATATTTGAATTAATATCCACAATAGATTCCCGCTATCCGCCAGAGAATAAAATACTGAAACCCTAGTCTAATTGATTTGAAAATTTTATTGATCTATTTGACATCATAATTTTGAACATAAAAATAATTTTCAATTTACGCAAGTCATACGAGGAGAAAACTTCTTATATGTTTCTGGGGGGGGGGGGTGAGTTGTTTTAAATGCCAAAACTTAAGGGACTTTATTATTCCACTCATGTATATATTCTTATAAAATTTCTCATGTGAATACACACAAAATAATTCGACCTTAATTCATACCTTACGAATAATCCGCGATTGTTTTAGTGGAGTTGAACCAGTAAGTAAAGCGACAGTTGGCTTGAACTCGACCTCATCCAAGTTTTCAAGCAAATTAAGCAAATGTTCATAATGTTGGATTGCAAGCAACTCAGTTGGAACCATGAAAGCAGCCTAATCATTAGACAACAAAAACTGATATTAATATCCATCAAGGTATTGGAAAGAAAAACTAACACGGTGTTAAAAGAAGAAAAAAAAGATATCTACCTGATAGCCAGATCCGAGAACCTCCATGCATGCCAGAAAAGCTACAACAGTTTTCCCGCATCCAACATCACCCTGTAAATGTCACAGGATAACATGAGATGAGTATGACATGATGTCTGTAGAAAGAGAAGAAGGTTAAGAGAGAGAGTGAGATAGTTTAATGGGATACACTGCTAGGTGCAGCCTCCCTCATATATAAAATATTAGGTTAAGAGTGAAGTACAAGGTGTAGTACATAGTATGACCTTAAGGTATATATGGTTTGGCTCATAGACTCTATGTCTGATAGGATGCGACCCATCAGATTCTGGACAGCAAGGAGCAGCGGCAGCCAACACGGCGCGTAGGAACAGTGCGAGTGAACAGTAGCGCGCATGAACAGTGGAAGCAGTTAGGAAGTTACTATTTAATTATTAGTTGGGTAGTTTATTATTACAGCAGTTAGTAACTGTTATAGGTTGAATTTAAATTAGATAGCAGTAGTTATATATTAGGGGTTGGGTCTGAACTGAAGGATATTCAGAAGTTGTGTATTATAGTGGGAGAGGTCTGGCTCTTGAATTCCAGAATTACTAGGAGAGAACTGGCTCTCGAACATCCAGAGTTTGTATAAATATTCCTTAATATCCTGTTCCTATCAACGTCTAACCCTAACTCTAAAGTCAAAACATAACCCTTAGTCCTAATACTCCCCTTGAGTTGGAGCATAGGTATTAATCATCCTCAGCTTCTTACAAATAAAATCATTAGCACCCCATTCAAAGACTTTGTAAACACATTTGCAAGCTAATCACTTGTCCTAACATAGGAAGGTTCTGTTGAAGCTTCTCACGGATGAAACGACGACAATCCACCACAATATGTTTATTTCTTTCATTAAAAAAGGATTTGATGAGATATGTATGGCAGCCCGATTATCACACCAAAGTTTCATCGCACATGCTCTCAATTCGCAGCTCTAAAGATCTCCCCAAACCACATAAGTTCACAGGTATTTTGAGTCATCGCCCGATATTCAGCTTAGCACTTGATTGTGTCATCACATTTTGCTTCTTGCTTTTCCATGATATTAAATTACCTTCCAAAAGTACACAACAGCCAATGGTGGATTTTCTATCTAAAGGAGATCCTGCCCAATCAACATCTGAAAATGTCTCCACTCTCATGTCCATGATTCTTGTATACGATACCTCTTCCTAGGGATTTCTTCAAATACTTAACAATGCAAATCAGTGTTTCCCAATGTGAGTTGTGAGTAAGAGAGGACATAAACTGACTTACAACAGTAAAAAAGAAAGCAATATATGGCCTGGTGGCTGTCATGTAGTATAGCTTACAGACCAATCTTCTATATTTATGTGGTTTAGAGAAAGGAACTCCTAATGCACGGTTAATTCCTGGTTCCATAGGGGTCTCACATTGACTAGAGATATAGGCAAAATAATCCTTATAAAGGGTAGAGCAACCCCCACCCCTTAAGCTAACTTTTAGGGTAGAGTTAGGCCTAACCCAAATTCGAAGAGTTTAGATTCCATAAGACCAGTCTGAGCTAACAGATTCAGAGCATACTTCATTTGCGATATCAGAATCCCATTCTTCTAGCACATAACTTCAATGCCCAAAAAATATTTCAAAATCCCAAGATCTTTGGTTTGAAATTTAGTCGGAAGAAAAGTCTTCAAGTTGTCAATTCCTTCACAATCACTTCCAAAAACTATCAAGTATCAACATAAACAACTAATTAATGCAGCCTTTAATAGTGTGATAAATCTCACTTCTTCATAAGCCTAACTCCATAACAACAACATTGAATCTTCAAGGACCTGGATCGCTTTAGGCCGTACAATGACTTCTTTAGTCGACACACTTTGTCATAATCCCTCAGAGCGACAAACCCAGGTGGTTACTTCATGTATCTCTCATCTTATAAATTACCATGTAAAAATGCATTTTTCAATCAAACTGGAACAAAAGCTAATGATTAGTAGCAGTAAGAGAAATGACAATGTGAACAGAGGATAATTTAGCAACAGGGGAGAAAGCATCAGTGTAGTCGACCCCATAGTCTTATGCATATCCCATGGCAACCAACCGAGCTTTGAAGCGAGCCATAGAACTATCAGGGCTTACTTTAGTAGTATAAACCCACTTACGCCAAACAGTACGTTTCCCCTCAGGTAAAGGAACTAAATTCCAAGTCCCATTCAGGGCAAGGGCCAGCATTTCCTCCTCCATAGCTTGCTGCCAACCAGCATGTGATAAGGCAACTATGAGAGACTTAGGAACAAACACAGGATCTATGGCAGCAATAGAATCTATGGCATTTTCGCGGGTGCTACACTCTGCTATCCAAGGTTGAAAAAAACTATAAAGGAAAAGGCTAGATTGTGCAATTGAGGAAATGCATCATTTCAGATTTATCTCATCAAAAATAAAAGGTTCATTCACTTTTTTTTGTTGGTTCTCTTTTGTTTGATTTATTTTTTAGGACGATCACTGATCATCCAATCACTATGTACTCTAGAACTTTTATCTTAATCATATTCTTCTATAATCCCAAAAGACAAAATGGTTGGTTATCTAATCTTGAAGACCATCTTGAAAGATCTGGAGTTTTGAACGGGGGGTGATGTTAAAATTCTCACACAGAAGTATTTGAAAAAGTTCAATTGAATAGGTGTTTCATGCTTGAGGGATTTGTTTCATAACGCCTAATTGCATTACTTATTTTATGGGTAGAAAGTACATGGAACAAGAAGCAATTAGAAGAGGATGCAATAGTATATGAATATGAAAATAATAAAGAAATACTAATAATTAATAAAAGCAAAATCAAAACCTGCAGTAACCGATTCATAGGAACTGGCCTTTTCAAATCCCAAATAATTTCTGAAACAGCTTGCAGTTGACTAGAAGTAAGAGTGTATGGAAGGAGCTCCAAAACTTTCTTGGTGAGACAGGACCATTCCTCTGTACACACAGCATTATTTTCTGGTCTTCTATACTTATCTAGCAATCCATCCTTCTCTATTTGTGTACCAAGACCTTCAAGCATTTGGAATAAGCGTCCTAACTGACAAAAGACAGTAAAAACGTAGAGTTGGGTCAAATAAAAAAAGAATTGAAGCATATTAAGAGAGCAATAAATTATCACAAGTAAATACTGAAGCAAATATACAGAGCGATAAACTGCAGTAGAAAAGTCAAACAATTACTGCACATGCCCGCCATACAATTTGCCGAGGTATAATTCAGAAGAACCAAGAACTCAAGAACATACAAAGAATAAATTTATGCTTAAAAGGTGTCCATATCATCTAAATTTAGGTGAACATTTTAAAAGAAACAATGCTGAACTTAAAATCTAGACAATGAGCTAAGCTACAATAAGTGAACTAAATTAAATACATCTTGTTAAAACTGTAAGTAAAAGGAAACTATCCATACAAAGAACAATGGTTGCAGAAAAATTTAAAATAGATAATCAAAAGAAATTTCACATATGAAATCATGAAACCAAACGTGAGCTTGCTGATATAGGATAAGTTCACCTGGAGGTAAAAAAATTCATCAAATATAATTCTCTTGCGGGCCAAATCAGCTTCATTTATATCCTTCGGTTTGTGAATTCCAAAGTATGCCTGTATTGTTATGGTTAAAGAATTGAAAATGTCAGTGAAAATTTGCAGAAACAAATGACAATAAAGATTCAGAAAATAGTAATGAATCTGCAGTTTTTACTTAGGCAAAGAGACTGTTGAATGACAAGAAAAGAGACGAGAAATTTGGTCAATCCATGTGTGTGAACTACACAGCGGAGTTCATTATATATAATAGGTACCATAAAGGTACAATAAATATAAAATTGTTAGAAATCCTAAGTTAGAACCACACATCACCACAAAACCTTAGGCTTAAGGCTATGGGTGTGTGTGTTCTTTATTATATATGCACTTGTGCACTTGCTAATCTTGGCAATGTGGGACTTCTTTGAGTCACCACTTTATTATCTCTATCACTCCCCCTCAATTGGGACTCCATTTTTTTTTTTGCCTTTGCCTTGCACTCCAGCTGGATCATCAGTGGTCGTCGGACTTGTGCTCCTTCGTCTGAGTCTGCCTTTCGACTTTCTTTGTCTGGGCTAGTACTCTAGCGGGAACATCGGAGTTCCTTGGACTTGTGCTCCTTCGTCTGAGTCTGAGGTCTTGGCTTGCGCAAATGGGACTGCCATTTTTGCTTTTTTATTTTACGTTTTTTTTTCTTTCAAGTTTTTTTTTTTTGGGAAGCGGAAGTCATGGCTTGGATCAGACCAGCTCTGATACCATGTTAGAACCACACACCACCACAAAACCTTAGGCTTAAGGCTATGGCTGTGTGTGTTCTTTATTATATATGCACTTGTGCACTTGCTAATCTTGGCAAAGTGGGACTTTTTTGAGTCACCACTTTATTATGTAATCTCTTGAATCTGTAGCTTTTACAAATCAATGTTAATCAGTTTTCTCATTTACAGTTTTCAACAAAAATATCTTATTTTTCTAATTACATGATTATGCTACCTATTCAAAATTAGCAGAAGATATTCTACTTATTTACAAGATATCTAACACTCCCCTCATGCTGGAGCATATATGTCATATGCACCAAGCTTGTTAGAAATATAATTAACTTGAGGACCTCTCAAAGACTTAGTAAAAATATCAGCTAACTGATCATTTGAATTGACTAATCTAGTGCTGATGTCTCCAGATAAAATCTTCTCTGATGAAATGACAATCAATCTCAATGTGTTTGGTCTTCTCATGGAACACTGGGTTTGAGGCAATATGTAAGGCTGCCTGATTGTCACAAATAAGTGTCATCTTTGAGACATCCCCAAACCTCAAGTCATGAAGCAACTGTTTGAGCCATATAAGTTCACAAGTAGCTGCAGCCATGGCTCTATATTCAGCCTCCGCAGTTGATCTTGCCACTACACTTTGTTTCTTACTCTACTTTGTTTCTTACTCTTCCAGGAAATTAAGTTATCACCAAGAAAAACACAATAACCAGAGGTGGATCTCCTATCAGAAGGAGAACCTGCCCAATCTTAATATAAGAACTAATTCTAATATCAATAACTTCATCCTTAAGAAATAAAGAAGATATACTACTAGAATAAAAGATAACATCCTAATATAAAAGATACTATAAAGATAGACTCTAAATAAAAAGATAGATTCCTAAATTAAAATAAACTAAATCTCTAATATATAGAATCCTAACAATATATTTCCTTATTTATGTAATTACTACAAGTGCAATTAGGAGATTTGTACAGATTTTATTCTTTGTAATTATTTTCTTAATTAGGAGAGACTTACTCTATATAATGTAACCAACTATTGTAATTTGAGATAAGAAATAAAATTTCATTTCTTCTCCTTTCAACTTAAATATAGCACAGAGTGCTAGAGATATATAAATGATTCATGGGTCCTTGGACCTTGACAATTTTTAACTCAACAGTCTGCTAGAAACTTCTTCACTCATGATATATGCAGAATATAGGAGTGAATAATAATGTCCGTCATGAATTAAATTCTATACTGACAAGTAGATGGCAATAGTCAGGTTTTCATATGGCAGGTAGACTTCATCAGTAGAATAAAGAATTCCAAAAGTTAGAGATGCTTACATCACGAAGACTTAACAGTCCAAATTGCTCTGTGATATCTTTAGGAATTGGATCAATATTGACAGCCAAGGCTTGTAAAGCTCTGGAAGAAATGAAATAATAATATATTTAATATGTTGTTAAAGACTTCGGAGGAATGTACTGAATATTATTTCTTGATCATAATAGTGTACAGAAATGATATTTTTTATGAAGTGGCGAAAAAGAACAGACATGATTTACACAAGAACACAAAAGAATACTAAAGCATTATACTAGTGTAACTTGATATATATATATATATATATATATATATATATATATACACATATATATATATAATATATATAAGGGATGTATTAGATGAGAGAACCTCTTTTATGAGAGTTATAGGAGTAAATATTAACCAATAGATATAACCATGAATTGATGAATACTCATGTGAGACTTTTAAGTGGTCATGTGACCATTAAATTAGTTTTAATCTTGACCACTGTTAGAGTCCCACATTGGCTAGAGATGTGGCCAATCAAGTGCTCATATATGGTAGTGCAAACCTCAACTCTTGAGCTAGCTTTAGGCCTCTCCAATTCTAATATGGTATTAGAGCCTATCCTAAATCAATTGTTATGGAGACCTCTCATATTTGGGCCACCCGTTGATGTTAACTGGGTGTGTTAGAATCTCACATTGGCTAGAGATGTGGCCAATCAAACTCTTATGAATGGTAGAGCAATCCTCAAGACCTCAACTCTTGAGCTAGCTTTTGGATTGAGTTAGGCCTACCTAATATGGTATCAGAGCCTATCCTAGATCCATTTGTTGTGGAGATCTCTCATATTTGGGCCACCCGTTTCATTCCACGCTCCAGAAGACCAACTTTGGGCGTGAGGGGGTGTGTTAGAGTCCCACATTAGCTAGAGATGTGGCCAATCAAGTGCTTATATATGGTTGTGCAAACCTCAACTCTTGAGCTAGCTTTTGGGTTGAGTTAGGCCTACCTAATAACCACCAATGTATGCTAGTGTTGTATGGTCAAGATTTATCCCACTTACTCGCTCAAAAAGGGCCTTTCCACTAGACACACACACATAATGAGGGAGGGATCAAGTTATACAAGTATAAGACTTCGGTAGACGTAAACCGTTTAATAACTTTCTATATAATCAAAACCTATTGAAAATGTTTAACTGAATTTCATTGATTGTAAAACTGAAGAGTACAATTGAAGATCTCTCTATTTATAGAGAATTACAAGCTTGCATAAGAAGCTAACTAATTCTGTTATGCCAGCTCAGCTTTGACAGCTAAGCTTAACAGCTAAGATAACTAACTTGACAGCTAAGCTAATTACTAGAGTAACTAACTCCATAAAAGAAACTATATCTGACTATATACTATACTCTAATATACCCCCTCAAACTCAAGGTGGGTGAGAAACAAGTTTCTCAGCCACATTGAGTTTGGTTCAAGTGCTTCAAATCGAGTAGGAGAGGGCTTTAGTGAAGATATCCGCAAGCTGATCAACAGAAGGTACATGATGAGCAAAAAGAGACTGATTCAGAACTTTTTCCCTGACAAAGAAAATATCTAGTTCCATGTGCTTTGTCCTAGTGTGAAGCACTGGATTATGGGTCAAAGCAACCGCTCCCATATTATCACATAAGATTCTTGGAGTCATGAATGGAACATGAAGCTCATGAAGCAATGATTGAATCCATAGCAACTCAGCAGAAGTGTTGGCCAGACTGCGGTACTCTGCTTCAGTACTGGATCTGGCAACCAGTGTTTGCTTTTTAGAGGTCCAGGAGACAAGATTTGGTCCAAAGAAAACACAGGAACCTGAGGTTGACCTTCTGTCATCAGGGTCAGAGCCCCAATCTGCATCACAATATGCAGTCAATGGCACTGGAGTATGTAAGGAACAAGGCTTAATATGCAGGCCATGATGAATAGTTCCCTTTAGATACCTAAGTATCCTTTTGACAGCCTTCCAATGGTCTTGTAGAGGCTGACTGAGAAACTGGCAAACCTTATTGACAGCAAAACTAATTTCAGGTCTGGTGAGAGTTGCATATTGCAAAGCCCCCACAATGGACCTGTAGAGTGTAGGGTCTTCAAAGTAGTCTCCCCCATGTCTGCTCAATTTGGAACCACCAACCATATGTGTAGAAATTCCTTTAGCCTCAGCCATGTCAGCCCTCTCAAGGAGATCCCCTATGTATTTGGACTGAGTTAAGAGGAGTGATCTATCTTGCAAGTGGTGTACTTGAACACCTAGAAAATAGTCCAACTGACCCAACTGCTTCAAAGCAAACTCTGAATTAAGTTTCTGAACTACCTCTTGAATAAAAGGCAAGAAATTTCCTGTGATGATTATGTCATCCACATATACAAGAATATAGATCACATTGGACTTGTTGTGAAAGGTAAACAAGGAAGGATCACAGCAACTAGCCTTAAACCCATACTTAACCAAAGCTGCCTTCAATCTATCAAACCAAGCTCGAGGAGCCTGCTTGAGTCCATATAAAGCTTTATTAAGTTTGCACACAAGGGACTTGTCTGAATTCTGAAAACCAGTGGGTTGTTGCATGTAAACCTCTTCTTGCAAAGCACCATGAAGAAAGGCATTGTTCACATCTAGTTGATGTATATGCCACTGTTTGGAGACAGCCAAGCTAAGAATCAACCTAATAGTGATTGGTTTTACCACAGGAGAAAAGGTTTCAGCATAATCAAACCCCTTTACTTGATGATATCCTTTAGCCACAAGGCGAGCTTTGTATCTATTGACTGATCCATTAGGATTTTCCTTAATCCTAAACACCCATTTACACCCTATAGGATGTCTCCCCTGTGGAAGAGAAACCAAAGTCCAAGTATTGTTGGCCATGAGTGCTTCATACTCTGATTTCATGGCTGCTAGCCACTTAGGATCCTTTAAAGCATTCCTTGTAGTTGTAGGCTCAGTTTGTGCAAGTAATAGAGTGGGAAAAAGTCTTGGCATAACAATACCAGACTTAGACCTAGTCTGCATAGGATGAGCATTAACTACTGGAGGTACAGGAGAGGAATTTGATGCTGGAGGAGAAGCATTAGGTGTGACTGCAGCAGATTCTGAAACAGGAGACTGAGGAACTGAAGAACCTTCATGCTCAGGAGAAGAACCAGGAGCTGCAACTGCTTCTGCAGTAGCCTCTTGTATAGGGTGAGAAGAACCAGTAGCTGCAGGAGAAGCAGGAGCTGCTGCAAAGAGGGGTTGCTGCTCAAGAGGAACTGAAGCAATAACAGGAATAGTAGAAGAGATTCCTGAACAGCTAGACATTACAGCAGCAGAACTAAACAAAGTTGAATATGAAAATTTAAACTCATTAAACCTCACATCTTTGGAGATGTAGATTTTGCCATCACTAGATAGACACTTGTAACCCTGGCGAGAGGAAGAATAGCCAAGAAAAACACACTCTCTAGACCTGAAGGACAACTTAGATGAATTGTAAGGTCTGAGATGGGGGTAGCATGCACTTCCAAACACCCTAAGGATACTATAATCTGCTGGAACTTTGAACAGTTTGTGATAAGGACTAATGTTATCAAGAACTCGAGTAGGAAGCCTGTTTATGAGAAAAACAGCAGTAAGAAAAGCATGGTCCCAATAAGAATTAGGCATGTTAGCATAGGCCAAGAGAGATAAACCAGTTTCAACTATATGGCGATGTTTCCTCTCAACACTACCATTTTGATGGTGTGTGTGAGGACAAGTAAGTCTATGGTCTATACCTAGCTTAGTAAAATAAGGAACTAGAGGTTTGAATTCTGTGCCACCATCAGTTTGAACTGATTTGATTTTAAGACCAAATTTCAATTCAGCCATTGCTTGAAATTGAAGAAACACAGAACAGGTATCAGATTTTCTCTTAATAGGATAAATCCAGGTGAACTTGGAGAAGGCATCAACGCAAGTAAGAAAATAAAAATAACCAGCAGAAGATTCAATGGAAGCAGGACCCCATAAATCTGCAAATATTAATTCTAAGGGAGAAGTATAAACTGTAGTAGAAGAAGAGGAAGGTAATCTATGAGACTTAGCAACACAACAAGCTTGACAAACTGAAAACTTTGATTTATGTGGTATTGGTATTTTACATATGGAAAGCGCAGATTGCAGAGCCTCATGATGAGGATGCCCTAGTCTAGAATGCCACAATTCATATGATGTGTGGCTAGGTACATTAGGTACATTATTTAAAGTAGAAATTGTAGAATTAACATCAGCAGGAGAAAACTTGGTCACTGAAAAGGTAGAGGGAACAGAAGCAGAAGAAAGTCCCTTGAGGAATGTTGAGGAGTGCATGCCATCAAAGGTGTATAAGCCATCTTGACCAAGAG
Organism: Lotus japonicus; assembly: GCF_012489685.1. Lineage (NCBI taxonomy): Eukaryota > Viridiplantae > Streptophyta > Magnoliopsida > Fabales > Fabaceae > Lotus > Lotus japonicus. Next base: position 14,619,050 of record NC_080042.1, read on the forward strand.
AGCCATGAAGGAGAGTCCTAGAATTGTCCTGAGATTTAACAGTGCAATGGTAAGGATGAAACTCAAAGAAAACACCATTATCCCTGGCAAATTTACTAACACTGACAAGATTTTTAGTAATATTAGGAACTAACAAAAGATTGTGAAGTTTCAAAGTGGTGTGTGTGTGTAATGGAGAGGAAAAAGAGGCTGAACCAATAGACTTTATAGGAAAACCTTGTCCATTACCCATGAATACTTGATCATTGCCAGTAACTGACATGCTATCTGAAAGAATTGAGGCATCATGTGTAACATGATGTGTAGCTCCTGAGTCAGGGAACCAACTGCCAAGAGTGGAAGGGGCAGATGCTACCATAGCCTGTGGTGCAGAAGCAATCATAGCATGAGGCGCACGAGGATGCTGTGCTGGAGCTCGAGGAAATAAACCAAATCCAAAACTAGAAGGTGCAGGAGCAGTGTAACCATAGCCAGGAGAAGCAGACACAGCACCTTGTTGAAAAGGAAGACCAGTACCATAGCTGGATCCAGCAAAAGGCACACCAAACTATGCAGGAGAACCAAAAGGCTGGAATCCACGAAAAGGCGTGTAACCAAACTGTGGAAGCAAGCCAAGAGAGGAAACAGCAGCTTGTGATGTCATAGTAGGTTGACTCTGAGAACCAGAGGAAGAAGAATTTCCTCGATGATAGCAGATGCTAGCATCATGACCAAATTTGTGACAGATCTGGCACTAAAGAGCCACGACCACCACGATTTGATCGGCCACCACGTCCACCAGAATTGTTGTAGCCACCGCGATCACCATAGCCACGAGAATCGCCAGATCTACTGCGATCATCAGATGCTGATGAGGAGTCAACGTTGCTCGAAGCATAGTTGACTTAAGTGCTCACCGGTAAAGGAGGCGCAACGGTCGCCGGAGACGGTGCAGTAGGTGTCGCGGAGATGGAGAAACCACCGGCGACGGCGGTGGTGCAGTCGCATGAGCAAGGAGCGTCGCCGGTGCAGAAGCTTGAAGCTGACGTGCGCGCGAGCGATCCAAACGCGCTTCATGAGCGATGATCATCGCCTCAACATGCGAGATTGTTGAAAACTGTAAATGAGAAAACTGATTAACATTGATTTGTAAAAGCTGCAGATTCAAGAGATTACATCAGTATTTATAGAAGAGCACTTAGCTTGTTGATCAAGCTAACAATCCTAACTGATTCTGTTATGACAGCTGTTATGACAGCTTAGCATAACTAACTATGACAGCTAACACTAACTAACCCTATAACTGACTGCATACATAGTCAGCAAGCTAACTAACAGTAGCTTCTCTTACACGTTACATAGTGTACTCTAATAGACCCCCTCAAACTCAAGGTGGTGAGGAAAGGATTTTCTCAGCCACATGGAGTTTGGAACGAAGAAGCTCAAACCGGGTTGGAGAAAGAGCCTTGGTAAAAATATCTGCAAGCTGGTCTTCAGAAGGAATATGGTGAACAAAGAGAGAGCCATTCAGCACCTTTTCCCTGACAAAAAAGATATCAAGCTCCATATGCTTTGTTCTGGTGTGCAGAACAGGGTTGTGTGTTAAAGCAACAGCCCCCATGTTGTCACAGAAAACTCTAGGAGGAGAAAAGGGGACCTTGAGCTCGTGCAACAAAGATTGTATCCAAAGTAACTCAGCAGAAGTATTGGCAAGGCTCCTGTATTCAGCCTCAGTACTGGACCTAGCAACTAAGGTTTGCTTTTTGGAACTCCAAGACACCAAGTTAGGACCAAAAAACACACAAGATCCTGAGGTGGACCTTCTGTCATCAGGGTCAGAACCCCAATCAGCATCACAAAATCTGTAGAGAACAAGGAACAAGGCTTGAGGTGAAGACCATGATGAATAGTACCCTTAAGGTACCTTAAAATACGTTTGACAGCCTTCCAATGATCTTCTAAGGGCTGGCTAAGAAACTGGCAAACTTTATTCACAGCAAAACTGATTTCTGGCCTTGTGAGAGTAGCATACTGCAGGGCACCAACAATGGACCTGTACAAGGTTGGATCTGCAAAATAATCAGACCCATACTTGCTCAACTTGGCACCACCAATCATAGGAGTAGAAATACCCTTTGCTTCCCCCATTTCAGCTCTTTCAAGTAAATCATGTATGTACTTGGTTTGAGTCAAAAGCAAGGACCTATCTTTCAAGTGATGAACCTGAACTCCAAGAAAATAATCAAGCTGACCCAGTTGCTTCAGAGAAAATTCAGAGTCAAGATTCTGCACTACTTGCTGTACCAAAGGCAGAGAATTGCCAGTAATGATGATATCATCCACATAAACAAGAATGTAGATGACTGAACCTTTTATGTAAAAAGTAAACAAGGATGGATCACACTTGCTAGGTGTGAACCCATACTTAACTAATGCTGACTTTAACCTTTCAAACCATGCTCTAGGGGCCTGTTTTAGGCCATAGAGAGCTTTGTGTAGCTTGCACACAAGTGTAGTATCTGAATTCTGAAAACCAGTAGGTTGAGTCATATAAACCTCCTCTTGGAGAGCTCCATTAAGAAAGGCATTATTCACATCTAATTGGTGAATATGCCACTGCTTGGTGATGGCCAAAGTGAGAATAAGTCTGATTGTAATAGGTTTGACCACTGGTGAAAATGTTTCTGAATAGTCAAAGCCTTTAACTTGATGATATCCTTTGGCAACAAGCCTAGCTTTATACCTATTAATGGTTCCATCTGCATTCTCTTTAATTCTAAATACCCATTTGCATCCAATAGGCTTCCTATCCTTAGGAAGAGGGACCAAAGTCCAGGTACCATTAGCCATCAAAGCATCATATTCTGCCTGCATTGCAGTTTGCCATTTGGGATCCTTAAGAGCCTGTTTGGTAGTTGTTGGTTCTGCCTGAGTAAGAAGCAAGGTGGGGAACAATCTAGGCATGACAATGCCAGACTTGGCCCTTGTCTGCATAGGGTGAACATTCCCAACTGGTTGAGGAACAGAACCAGCAGAAGAAGATGTAGATGACTGATGTCCTTGGGCTGCTGAACCAGAAGAAGCTGAGGGCAAGGGAGAATGCATGGGCTGCTGCTGGACAGAAGAAACACTGTCTTCATTGTGCTCAGGAGAAGGTGCAGAAATAGCAGCAGCAGTATTAGGTTGCTGAATGTGTGCAGCAGCAGGTATGAGAGGAATAACAGAAGACAATCCTTGTCCAGAAGTTGCACTCTCATTAGGATTAAACAGTGCATGATAGGGGTATGTAAACTCATCAAAAATGACATCCTTGGAGATGTATATCTTGCCTTCATTGTCCATGCACTTGTAACCCTGATGTGTAGAAGAGTATCTAATAAACACACAAAGCTTGGATCTCAAAGACAACTTGGAGTGAGTATAAGGTCTGAGATGTGGATAACAAGCACAGCCAAAGACCTTGAGAAGCTTATAATCAGGTTGCACCTTGAAGAGCTTAAAGTAAGGACTAACATTGCCCAAAACTGAGGTAGGCAATCTGTTGATGAGAAACACAGCTGCAAGGAAAGCATGATCCCAAAACTGATATGGCAATTGAGCATGGGCCAACAATGAGACCTGTTTCAATTATATGGCGATGCTTGCGCTCTACACTACCATTTTGATGATGTGTGTAGGGACAAGTAAGCCTATGAACAATCCCTAACTTAGTGAAATAGGGTGTTAAAGGCTTAAACTCTGTTCCATTATCAGTTTGAACTGATTTAAGTTTTAAACTGAATTTTAACTCAACCATGGCTTGAAACTGAAGGAAAACAGAACATGTATCTGACTTCTTCTTAATGGGAAAAATCCAAGTAAAACGAGAATAGGCATCAACACAAGTAAGAAAGTATGAAAATCCACAAGAGGACTCAATGGAAGCTGGTCCCCATAAATCAGCAAACACAAGTTCCAAAGGAGAATTATAAACAGTACTAGAAGAATGAGAAGGTAGTCTATGTGATTTAGAGAGACAACAAGCTGAACAAACTGTAAATTTTGCTTTATTAGGTACTGGAATATTACAACTATTGAGAGCTGAATGCAAAGCCTCATGATGAGGATGTCCTAGTCTAGAGTGCCATAAACCATAAGAGGTTGGGCATACAATAGGAGAACTAGGAATTGAAGACTCAGTACTAGGCCTAGAAACATCAGAACTAGGTAAAACAGCAGATAAAGCAGAAACTGGAGCAGAAACAGCAACTGGAGACAAAGGAGCAGAAACTGGAACTGAGGACTCCTTAGAGAGTGAAGGAGTGTGCATGCCTTCAAAGGTGTACAGACCATCTGGACCAACAGTACCTTGAAGGAGAATCCTAGAGGTGGCCTGACATTTCACAACACAAAAGGAAGAGTGAAATTCAAAATACACATTGTAGTCTTTAGCAAACTTGCTTACACTGACAAGATTTTTGGTTATATTTGGAACTAAAAGAAGGTTTTTAAGAGTAAGAGTGGTTCTAGTGTGATATGGAGAAGGAAAGGAAGCAGAACCTATAGAGAGAATTGGCAAACCTTGTCCATTCCCCATAAGAATGTGATCATTACCAGTAAGGGAAACACTGTCTGAAATCACTGAAGCATCATTAGTAACATGATGTGTAGCACCAGAATCAGGAAACCAGGTGCTTAAGTTTGCTGAAGCAGAGGAAGATCCCACAGTTGAAGGTGGTCCAGTGAGCATAGCTTGTGGAGGTCTTGCTACTGAGTTTCCAGGCCTTGGACCACTACCTGAAAATTGAGAGTAAGGTGCATTGTTCCACTGTGAACCAGCAAAGGGATGAAAACCAAACTGCTGAGAAGAGTGCCCCATGCCAAGTCCAGGACCAGAGAAAAAACCAGGAAAGGATGCACCAGTGCTAAATTGCTGGCCAAACTGTGTAGGACTTCCAAATTGTGAAGGACCACAATAAGGAGAAAAACCAAACTGAGGCATCATAGGGAAATTAGGAAAATTCATGCCAAAACCAGAGTTCATGCCAAACATGCCAGGAGATGAGGAAGAAGAAGATCCACGATGGTAGCATATACTGGCATCATGACCATATTTAGAGCAAATCTGACATTGTACCTTGCCTCTTCCGCGACCACCGCCACGTCCATCATAGCCGCCACGAGAAGAGTTACGACCACCGCCACGTCCATCGTAACCGCCACGACCACGCGAGTCAGTGTAACCACCGCGATCGCCACCACGATCATCATAGGAACGTTCCTCGTAAGAGGAATCAACTGAACTGGAAGCGTAATTCACTTCCGACGCTGCAGGCGATGGTGTCGACGGTGGAGCAGGTGTCGCCGGTGGTGGCGACACCTGAGATAGCAGCGCTGACGGTGGATTCGCGTTGAGCTGTCGCGAACGAGCGCAATCCAAACGCGCTTCATGCGCAATGATCATCGCTTCGATTTGCGAGATCGGGCTTGGCAAATCGCGATTGTACACGATCGTCTGAAGATGACTATAGTCATCAGGTAGGCCATCGAAAAGCGCTTCCAGATGCTCGCGATAAGAAACCGGATCACCAATGGTGATCAACGCATTAACAATTGACTTGATGCGTTTGAGATAATCAGAACAAGTTTTCGATCCCTTGGAAATTGAACGAAGCTCAGATCTGAGTTGCGTGGATTGCGCAAACGAGTGTGCTTTGAAGAAATCAAGCACTGCTTCCCAAACCTGCCATGACTGAGAGCAATTCACCACTGTAGGAAGCACAGTTGGTGAAAGAGAAGAAAGAAGCCACGTGAAAAGCGCTGAATCCTGCTGCTCCCAAAGTTGATATGCAGGATTTTCGACTGCATTCACACGATCTTCTTCACTGAGAAATCGTGGTGGAACATCAGGATGATCAAGAAAACTCTGCAATCGGTGAGTTCTCACGATCCCTTCCACATGCTGCTTCCACGAGAGAAAATTTGTATCATCAAGCTTCAAGGTAAGCTTGTGAACCAGAGCAGAAGAACTCAACGATGGTTGAACCATTGGAACTGAAATCTCAGGAACTTCACCAGCCATGGTGATGAAGAAGAAGAAGAGAAAAAAGAGTGAGAGATCTCAAGGATCACACCACGCTCTTGATACCATGTTGAAAACTGTAAATGAGAAAACTGATTAACATTGATTTGTAAAAGCTGCAGATTCAAGAGATTACATCAGTATTTATAGAAGAGCACTTAGCTTGTTGATCAAGCTAACAATCCTAACTGATTCTGTTATGACAGCTTAGCATAACTAACTATGACAGCTAACACTAACTAACCCTATAACTGACTGCATACACAGTCAGCAAGCTAACTAACAGTAGCTTCTCTTACACGTTACATAGTGTACTCTAATAGAGATCGAACACTGCTCACTACGATTGTAAACAATCGTCATCAGAGGACTATAGTCATCAGGAAGACCATCGAAGATCGCTTCCAGATGTTCACGATAAGAGATCGGATCACCAATCGTGATCAGTGCGTTCACAATCGACTTCACACGCTTGAGGAAATCCGAAGTACTCTTCGATCCTTTGGTGATGGTTCGAAGCTCAGATCGCAGTTGTGTAGATTGCGCAAGTGACTGAGCTTGAAAGAAATCAAGAACAGCTTGCCAAACCTCCCATGCGTACTTGCAATTCACGACAGTGGGAAGCACAGAAGGCGATAGAGAAGAAAGAAGCCATGTGAACAAAGCAGAATCCTGTTGCTCCCAGAGTTGATACGCAGGATTCTCAACAGCATTGACACGATCCTGTTCACTGAGAAAACGCAGTGGAATCTCTGGATCTACAAGAAAACTCTGCAAGCGATGTGTCCTGACAATTCCTTCAACATGTTGCTTCCATGAGAGGAAATTGGAGTCATCTAGCTTCAGTGTGAGCTTGTGAACCAGTGTAGATGCACTCGATTGTGACAGAGCCACTGAAACTGGTGCTGGAGTAGGTATAGGAGTTGCAGGAGCAGAAGCTTCATCAGCCATGGTGATGAAGAAGAAGAAGAAAAACCTAAGAAAAATCTGAGAGAGAAAGGCCTCAAGGACCGTACCCTGCTCTTGATACCATATTGAAAATGTTTAACTGAATTTCATTGATTGTAAAACTGAAGAGTACAATTGAAGATCTCTCTATTTATAGAGAATTACAAGCTTGCATAAGAAGCTAACTAATTCTGTTATGCCAGCTCAACTTTGACAGCTAAGCTAATTACTAGAGTAACTAACTCCATAACAGAAACTATATCTGACTATATACTATACTCTAATAAAACCATTTATGTGTCTTCACTAACAGCTTAAGCTTTCAGGAGAGTTGGTCCATAAATGGTATCAGAGCTTATATGGCCTAGAAGTCGGAGTTCAATTATTGTTGCCCCCTGTTAGGATTCAATTGCATGGTACGGGACTAGAGACACACATCGGAAGTATGGGACTCTAATGGGTTTATAAGGCCTTGGACTCTCCAACTACAACAGCTACCTTTTGTGGTATGGTTCTCCCAAGGTTTTTATCAATTGATATCAGAGCCTTCCACCATGTCTCTCAGCTGCAAACGAGCGGCACGGGTAATGTCACCGACATTGCAGTGTTCGCCCGGGACTAGTCTAAGTGCTAGTGCACAACCAGCCCACATATAAGAATCTGACTAAAAAGAATCTGGAAGCACAAACCTTGCAATAATGTCCCTCAGAAAAGTTGGGTTCAGTCCCCCTTTTGAAGGGTAGATAGGATATGGCCGCTCTTTAGCACAAAATGATAATTCTTTTCCATCTTCAAGCACATCAATATTATATTCTCTCATCTCATAGTGATCTTCAGCACGCATAGTCCTGACCTACCATAAAAAGCAACAGTCAGTCTTAAAAAATTGGTAAAATCAAATTAAAACAGAATATTCAAGAATTACTTAAGGAAAAATGTTTTTCTTAGTACAAGTATGAAAACAAGATAGAGTAAAGCAAAGTAGACTAAATATAATACAAATTTAAAATATAAGACAAGCTTGAATACATACATAATATTTTAGAGGCAGGGAGTGACACATAATAGATTACTATATGTTATTAGGGATGAATGTTGTAAGTCAGTTTATCTCCTCCCCGACTAACACTCGTTGGGCAGCACTAATTTGCTTTGTTAAGTATTTAAAGAAAGCTCTAGGAAGAGGCACTGTATAACAAGAATCATGGACACATGCGAGTAGAGATCTTTTCAGATGCTCATTGGGCAGGATCCCCTATGAATCGAAAAGTCCACCACAAGATACTGTGTACTTTTCGGAGGAAATTTTATATCATCAAAAAGTAAGAAGCAAAATGTGATAGCAACACCAAGTGCAGAAATTGAATATCAAGCTATGGCTTAAACTACTTACGTTATAAGGGTAAGACAGATCATGGGCGAGATGAGATTTGATGGCATATCTCTGATGAAATGAAACTATGGTGTGAACCAAGATGTCAAATACATACCTCATCAAATTTTGTCTTTCATGAAAGAACTAAAAATATTGAGATGGATTGTCACAAATCACAATGTCACTACATCTAGAGAAGCTTCAACAGACCCTTACATCCGCTTACTATGTTAGGATAAGTAACCAACTAGCATAATGGTTCACAAAGGTCTTCAGTGGGGTGCGTAATGATTTCATTTGTGATAACCTTAGCTATGGGTTAGCCCGCATGTGATGACTTGTATATGATTTCATTTCTTCTGTGGGGTGCGTAATGATTTCATTTCTTCTGTGTTCATATTTGAGGACAAGTGTGAAGACTTAAGGTTACAAGGGGTTAGATTATGGAAGGTATATGGGTTAGCCCGCATGTACTTGTATTACATATTATATTTCACTGTTAACCTAGTAATATATATTAAAGAAAAATGCTTACAAAAAATTCTAAGAGGCATAATACATGAACTATTATGCAGATTTAAAAATTTCTAAGTGACATCAATGTTAAATTATTAATACATATAAAATATTGATATGAATATAACAACAACCAAGTTTTATTCCACGAGGTATAAACAATATTGATTGATATTTAAAATATCAAAATAAGTTATATGACAGCAAGATAGGAAAATGAGGACATAAATTTTTTCATATACAGAGCTCCTTAAAATATATATCTTTTCAAAATCAGGGATAGAACATGGCTCAAACTCACAGAATCACACAAAGAATGGAACAACGTTGCTTAATTCGCAAAGTTGATTCATGTCAAAACTCAAAAGCTTATTATTGTATCCAACACTCACATTTATGATGGCATCTATCAACTTCCAAATAAACCAATTCATGGACAATGAAAACTTGTAATGCAACATAAAACTGGGTTGGGGAAGAGAGGAAGTAAAATAAACTCACCTTGCCACTCACACATGCTATGTCTCCCTCTCGATACTTATTTGCAATACTACTAAGAAAAGGTTTAAACGTAAAACGTGAGCCACGAAAAAATTTCTTCAAATGCAAATAAATTGTTTTCTCTTGCCCATCAATAGCATTGCCTGTCACATGCCCTGAAGCTGATTCACTGTCTGTAATCTGACAACCCACAATCACCTCAAGAAATGAAAATGAACAATTAGCTTTGACTCCCCTGCAAAGGAAATATTAAAATTCATCAACATAAGGACTTATTGGGCGATATCTCCTGTTACTATATATTACCATATGATATGAGAGTTCGGGTTAGGCCTAACACTACCCCAAAAGCTAGCTCAAGGGTCACAATTGCTCTATCCTTTATAAGGACTTATTTGGTCATATCTCTAGTCTATGTGGAACCTCTAAAACAAAATCAGCGATTTGACCTTAGGAGTAAACTCAGGGTTTTTTTGTGCCTTCACACCCTGATTTTAAGGGGGGAATGTAAGAGTGTATGTCACTAGTATACAACTAAGTCTGCATTGTATTATGCATTGTGTAGCACTGGAATTCTGTTAGGTTTGGTCAGTTAGAGTGAGCTATTAGGTACCTGTACAATTAGCTACTGCTGTTATGATTGTAGTGTGTTAGCTAGTAAGCACATAAAAGGAGTTCTCTCTTATATAAGTCAGATTGTATATACACTGCAATTTAGATAAAATGAAGTCAGATTTTCAGATCCGAATCTCGCTTTTCTCTCTCACTCTCTAACTCTAAAACCCAAGAATTCTATCATGTAAGAAACAAATGGTTTTATTAAATCCATAACAAAAGCAATGAAAGTAATGATTTAAAACTTGAACTCTTTCAACTTGCAATATATGATTAAGAAAGCAGTGTATCTACTTCACTATATAAAGAAGCAAAAGCCACTTAAGTAGAACAGGCATTGAGAGGGAAGAAGTGCTTTAATTGTTGCCTAGTCTTATGCTTATGCAATGTGTATATGTGATTAATAACCAGACTATAAATTTTAGCATTCAAAGCTCAAACAGGACTACTGATTCATTGACTGTACAACTTACATATGAAAATATTATTCGTAAGATGATGACTGTATATATGCTAACAAAGAATAGGTTGAGCAGTTGGAAACTGGGAAAGATGGTATACATGGAAAGAAAACTATTTTATACTATCTTGGTAAATTCAAAAAATAAAATATGAGAAGGTGGAAAGTATAATGTTCTTCACTTTCATTATTGGTTAATCATTTTAAACACATCCTCTATTTTTTACCTCCTCAAACAGGCACATCATCTACTTCTGCTAAGACAATAAAAAAATTGGATGATGACGAACAAATGCAAGCCAAGGCCATCCTTATCTTTCAAAGCATGAGCACTCATCAGACGCAAGCATCAAAATTAGTCTCATTACGCATCATGGCTTTGTAAAATACCATTACTTATTATGTGCCAAATGTTGAGATACAGTAAATTTAAGTAGCTAGAAGTATATTATCTACACCAAAAAACACACATCTAGAGTGTTTATGCAAAGAAAAAAAGTATAAACATTAATAAATCATGTCAAAAAAATGAAATAGAGAATAGTAACCTTGAAGATAAGACTTTTCCAACAAAAATCAAATACTGCCCATCGTCAATTTTAGCATGCGCATTCTGAAGATTAGCATATGATCGCGGAAAATGATGCAGCAATTTCCGAAACTACACATAAAGAGCGGGATCAATGTGAATTCGATCCATCTTGTCAAAACTGAAAATCCAAAGAATCCAAAGTCCACAGTTTTAGGTACCCACCGTGTGAAACCCACAGTCATCTAGCTGTCGGCAGTGCCTCTTACTTAATCCAGGGAAGCAACTTATAGATTCGTCAAGAAATAAGTCATTAGGTGTTACATTTGATTGTGACTGCAGCCCCAGTTTCTCTTGAGAAACCTCCTTAATAACTCGATCCAAATTTTCTTCACATATTGAAGACATTGGCTGAGGTATTAAAGGACAAGAGCCATCTTTTTGTAACGAGGAAGATAATACACTAGAATGATCAACATACACCGGAGACTGAGCTTCAGGGAGAGTATTTTGCACCCACCTTGCCTCTGAAGAATCTGAAAAACACTGTTCTGAATCTTCTGTTGCTGAACTGTTTGTGGTTTCAGATTCCAATTCAGTCCCATCGTACAAATCCACTTTAGGAGCATTACCCAAAGTAATTGATGGAAATGTCTTACATATCAAGGAGATGTCTGAATCATCTAATACATCTTTCAGACTCATTTTGTTATAATCCAAGAGAGCAAATACCTGCAAGTATAATGAATTTCAATCAATACTATCTTCAAATGAGAAGTCGTAAGCATATATAAGACAAACATTAAAACATTTCTTATCTGGTCAATCATTCAAAGCAGTCTACGGTGGAAAATAATGTTCAAATGCAATCTTTCTATGATACATATAAGATTCATGACAGAATGAAAAGGATGAAGAGAAAAGCACGCGAATTTACAATGGCAGGTTGTTAGAGTATGTGTGTAGCTCAGTTATTGTAATAGGCTGGTATGCAAGCTGTGTCAGTTAGTCTGCACATGTGTTTCTGTTAGAGTTAGTTCACTAGTTGTGGTTTGCACATATGTGGCTCTTAGAGTTAGTTATCCTAGATAGCTTCTCCTACAAGCTAAGCTCATGTATATAAGCAGTGACCTATTGTAATTCTGTAGATTGATGGAATACAATTTAAAATTCAGTTTTAGTTTAGTTATTTATCTCTCTCTCCCCTTCTATCTTAGTTCTTAACATGGTATCAAGAGCTCAACTCGGTCCTTGATCCATGGCTTCCGCAACTTCTGCAAAGAGCACAATTGCAAACGTTTTGTTGTGAATCCAGTTATTCCTCCACAGTTTCTATGACAAGGAGGCATGTTAGAGATATAACCCTTTTTTCATCCAGCATTGCATCCAGTGTTACCAAATATCTGGCATGGCGGCGCCATGGCAGTTTCTCATGGCGGTTTTTTTGGCTTTCTGCCATGGCCGATATCCCGCCATATGGCGGCCATATTCCGCCACACCCCGTCATATTCCGCCATCATTTGTCATGTATAGCGGTATTTCGGCTTTCCGCCATGACCCGCCATCCGCAATTAACAACACTGATCCAACAACTTTTCCCTTTAGGAGAGTTCATCTTTGACAAAATTGGTAACCCTATTTCCGCATCCATTGTAGAAATACCAACTAAAACAACAATGACTTATATAAAAATATTTCCACATGTACTAGCAAGACTTAGACGGTTATGTTCAATCCAGTAACGTGTAACCGTAAACCTCCACCATCAAATATTTACATGAGTTCAAGCAGACAAGAACTGAACTTCAAACCTTCATCTTTCATAATGAAAAGAAAAAACATTCAACCACTTAGAAAGTCAAAATCAAATAACAAATTAGAAATCCTTTCAACTTTTCATCAAACACAGTAAAAAACGCGACCAAAACATGACAGCTACCAACATAAAATACCGTTAACCTACCTGATTACGCAACTTTAAACTGCTCCCCCTTCCACCACACGGTTCCATTTCCACAACCTTCTTCTCTGGAAACTTGTGTTTCATCCGGTAACACCATTTTGAATATTTCAAAGGGAGAAAATTACCACACCTGCAACAACAAGAGGCACGGAAACATGAAACCCTAGTGCCCTGAACTTTCACTTATATCATAAAACAAGAACAATGCATGCAGCATACTCATACCTCATCCTCCTACTGAAAAAGGTTGAATAACAACTTCCCTTGCCTTGAAAGACCACAACATTTCTGAGTTGCTTGCAACTGAAACACTGAAAAGACTGAAGAGGCCACTTCAGGAAAATCAAGAAAATTGAAGTGAAAAACGCGAGCATGAAAAACACCACCATGTTCAAATGAGAAGTGATGTGGTGAATTTGAAAGAACAGAGGTTGAGTGAGGAATTACCATTGCAATTTGCAACGTTGTCTGCGTCGAAAGTGCTGCGGCAGCTAGGTGGGTGTCGGAACGGTGACAGGGAAAGAATGGTGTATGGTGTTGGGCGGAGGTTATCGGTGTCTGGGGATTTTCATTAAAATCACTTTCAATGAAAACCGAATTTGGGTTAAAAAGTAGTTTTTGTCAAGAATTTGGGTTAAGATTGTGCTTCAGGTTGTTGTTGGTTCTGATGCCATAGTTGCATTGGATGTGTCTTGCACTACGTCTGCTAGGGTGGATCTTATGGATTTGGCGTCTTCTCAGTCTTAGGATTTGGTTTATGAACGAGCATGTAAGATGTGGTCGGTTGGTAAGGAGTTGGGGCTTGTTTGGAATGGTTCGGCATTGAGGGTAGGGGTGTTCATAACCGAACCAATCCAATACAAACCGAAAAACCAATTCAAAAAAACCGAAATTCAATCAAACCGAAAACCGAACGGATCCAAAATTGAGAAAACCGAATTTTTTTATTGGATTGGATCGGATTTCGAATTTGATTTTTGAAACCAAACCAATCCAATCCAAACCGAATATTTACAAATACATATAATTTTATTTGTACATATATCATATCATTCGTACTTACATATTTATGTCTTTATATATTTATAGAATTATTATATATCACATGCTTATTTATATGAAGATATATTTGAGTAAATAAAATTTCAAGTCATAATTTGAAAAATATGCCTTAGAGTGAACATATATTTGAAAATATGTCATCTATTATAGAGGATAAAAAAAATTTCTTCTTATTATTTTAGAGGTACTTGATATTTATAGCTTCTTTGAAAAACTGAAATCTAATCCAATCCAAACCGATAAAAATTGGATCGGATAAAAAAAATTTCTTCTTATACACATGCTTCTTTAGAGCATAAAGTGTAAGAATGATGTAAAAATTAGGAAAGTATCTCATTAATGATAAAAAAATGTGCTTGGTACAATGAAGGACCCCTCCCCCCCCCTTTAAAGTGGGTGTCATCCTTATCTAGAAGATTCCTGGATTTGGGCCTTACAACCAAGGCCTAAATCCCAATACTAATAAGACAAATACAAATAAGACAAATACAAGTGAGACAAAATAGACCTTGGGACCACATTTCAGGCATGTGACCATTCACTGCCCTCGTGGTCACCACGTCAAGCTCTTATCCATTAGGCGAGCGTCCCTTAATCCGGGAGGGGTGTAGGCTTGTATAAGCCCGCCCGGTCCATAAGCCCACAAGACATGAAGCTTGAACTTCCTTAAAGCTGAGATGTCTTTTGAATAGATGAAATTTTTTGAGTGTCGTTGTAGTTTACAGGCGCGCGCCTATCCCACAGGCCCACAAGACATGGAGCTTGAACTTCCTTAAAGCAGAGATGTCTTCTGAATAGATGAAAAAATTTGAACTGTACCCAACAATCTAGCCCTGACAATAGCGTTTATACGATCGCCCTCGCCCCTTCATACGTAGCATCTCAAACATTTTGGCTTTATGCGGGTGTTAGTCAAACGTTACCGTCTTACTCGCCTACACCAAGGGCGATAGGAGGAAATCGCCGGTAGTTGACGAACGGGAGCCAAAGCGCCAAAAATCTGGAACTTCCAGGAGTGAACTTAAGCAAAGCAAACAACACTTAATGAGTCGATGCCCAAAGTTCAGAAGGAGAAGAAATCAAACGTCAATCTTCCTCCGCCTAAACATCAGACCCCTTGAGCGTTCGCCAATTTAAGTGCGACAACAAGTCCGCCCCCTCAGTCAGCAAGGGATACAATGTCTGGAAGCGAGACTGGCCGGCTTCACAATGTCTTTGGTTCGAAGTTCAACGGCCTGTAGTTCATGGAAAGGAATTTCAATATTCAAATTCCTCATGAGGTCGCCGCCCAAGGAGCTCAGGGCGCTGTTACTCTTGCGGTTAATCAAGCTCTTGTCACAGCTAGCTGTGCCGCCGGATTGCTGCCACATTTGAAGAATACCGAGTTGAGCAAGGCCCGCGCTCAATTGAAGCTTGAAGAGGTGAAGGCGGCCTATGCACGCCTGAAAGCTGATGCTGAGAATTCCGCTAAATGCGTCGATCTTGCCAAGAAGCTGGCAGAGGATACCCTGGCGAGTGTCCGTAAGCAATTTACAGAAGTCGAAGAAGCGCTCAACAAAGAGAAGGCTGCGCGGACAAGTGCTGAAGGTAAGCTCCAAGCGTCGGAGAAAATGTGCCAAGAGCTTGAGGCTAACTTGGAAGAATCTGACAAGACTCTCTTGGAAAAGAGTTATCGCCAATATATTCTTGGGTTTCTGGACGCCAAAGCCCAACTTCAAATTCTCTACCCCAAACTTGACTGCTCTCAGTTTGGTTTTATGAAGAAAATTATTGATGGCAAGGTCGTGGGGTCCCACCGATCCCAATGTGAGTAGCCTCCCCTTCATGCAGGAGTCAGATGAAGAGGAAGAAGAAGAAGCTGAGGGCGAGGGAGTGAAGAAAGCTGACAACAACGTTGCTGGAAGTGGCGAGGCCAACAATGAGGATCAAGTGAAGAATGACCAAGCCTAACTTGGCGTAGTCCTCAATTTTTCTTAAGTTTGATTTTCATTAGGCCTCTGTTATAGGCCTCGCCCTTTTTAATTCCTTGTACTGAAACAATTTATGTTTTGTAATGGGCTTCTCCCTTTTTAAGTTTGTTTTGTGGTCTGTTATGATGACTTTTGCAATGGGCCTCGCCCCTCTTTAATTTGAATGAATGTTCTTTTTATACTTGTGTTTTTACTTTGCATTCCTTTTTGGCATTCTTACTGAGACTTGGCTCGCCATATGGCGAGGCTTTCTTTTCTTTTGCTCAATATTATAATCGAGGATTAGGCGCATTTTACTGGCCTTAGTCGTTTTACGGACGTGGCTTGGTTTCTAGTGGCCACTATAATTTCCAAGGCTATGTATGCTCAGTGGCGACGCTTTCTGATTATGAAAGTCTTACTTGTGGTATTTTATGCCATTGGGCGGTTTGCACCCTTTTTAATAAAATAAAAAAGTTTATGAGCTAAATCTTGTCTATTGACAAACATCAAACTTTAAAACAACTTTTTCATTACTTGAAATAAAACTGGGAGCCATTCGTCCCTACATGGGTAGGTCGCCTGGTTAAAAACCTTGTTAAAGGAAAAAAGAGTGCGACTTTCTTAACTTATCTATAATATTGCCTCAGATTTGAGGCAATCCATGTGCGGCGAACTTGTCCGCCATCCAAGTTTGCACGCTCCCGCGCCCACTTCCCCTTTAATTCGGAAAGGTCCTTCCCAACTTAGTGTTAGCTTGTTATTCCCAGAGGTCATTGTTCTTTGTCGTAGCACCAAGTCTCCCGCCTTCATCCTTTGAGGGACCACTTTGGACGCATACTTTCGGGCGAACCTTCCTTTTCCTGCTTCATTGCGCCAGTGAGCTTCTCTTTGCAGTTCAGGGAGCATGATTAGGTTGGCGATTAAATTTTCATTGTTTTCACCGTTATTCATTGTTGCCACTCGCCAACTTTGATTCTCCACCTCAACGGGTAACATGGCATCAGAACCATAAGTGAGTCTATACGGTGTTTCTCCAGTACTGGTCTGCACAGTTGTATTGTACGCCCATAACACTCCTGGTAATTCCTCTGCCCACCATCATGTGGCCTCATCCAACTTCTTCTTCAACCCATTTAATATGACTTTATTAGCCGCCTCTGCTTGACCATTTGTCTGCGGATGCTCGACCGAGGCGAATCACATTTCGATTCCCAAGTCTGCACAAAATTCCCTTGTCAATGCACTTGTGAATTGTGTGTCGTTGTCCATAACCAACGCCATTGGGACTCCAAAGCAACATACAATTCGCCGCCAAAAGAAATTTCTAATTTTTGCGGCGGTAATTGTTGCTACCGCTTCCGCTTCTATCCATTTTGTGAAATAATCCACTGCTACCATAATAAATTTCATTTGAGACTTGGCCACTAGAAAGGGTCCCAAAATGTCCGCCCCCCACATGGCGAAGGGCCAAGGGGCAGTCATTGTCGTGAGTTGCTCTGGCGGTGCCCTGTGTAGATCAGAAAAAATTTGACACTTAGAACATTTCTTAACATACTCCAGACAATCCTTCTTGATTGTTGGCCAATAAAATCCTGCCCTAAGCACTTTCACCGCCAACGATCGCCCTCCAATGTGACTTGAACAGACTCCTTCATGAACCTCCGCCATGATATCTTGAGCTCTATCAGTATCTACACAATTTAGCATTGGCGACATAATTCCCCAACGATACAATTGTCCGCCTACTAAAGTATAAAAACTGGCATCTCTTCTTCTTTCCCTTGTGTTTTTGCTTTCATCCTGAGGTTGCTGAGTTAAAAATTCTATAATTGGGTCCATCCACAATTGCTCGCCACTTGCTACTGCCTTTGTTGCTTTGAATTCCACCAAGTCAGTACTTGGGCGGGCTAGGGTCTCTTGTATCACTGTTTGATAGTTTCCCAGTCGCCCAGTACTAGCTAACTTGGCTAATGCATTTGCACGCTCATTTTGACTACTCGGTATGTGTTCAATCTTAACTTCTTTTTTGCTAACATAAGTCTTTGCACGATCTCCAGATATTTAGACAATTGTAGATCATTTACCTGATAATCTCCTTTAACTTGCTTCACGACCAATTGTGAGTCGCCCTTTATGTACAACTTATGCACTCCTAACTCAACTGCTAGCCTCAATCCTACAATTAGCGCTTCATACTCAGCCTGGTTTTTGCTCGCCCGAAAACCAAATTTTAAAGATTGTTCAATCAACATTTTATCTGGACTTTCGATTGATACACCAGCTCCACTTCCCTGTTCATTTGAAGAACCGTCCACTGAGAGGACCCACTTTGCATTTTCTTTATCGCCCTCCGTGGGCGTCATCTCTGCTACAAAATCAATCAAACTTTGGATCGTAACTTGCCCTCTTGGTTCATACACGATATCATACTCTGACAACTCCACCGACCAACTAACAAGTCGTCCTGAATAGATCAGGCTTTTGCAGGACTTGCCATAGTCGAATATATGTCTTTACTTTCACTTAAAAAACTCTGAAAATATGACCTGAGTCGCCTGGCTGTTTTTAGTATTGCGATGGCCACCTTTTCAATCTTTTTGTAGCGCACCTCCGCTCCTTGAAGGGTGTGGCTAACAAAATAAATCACTTTGTATTTCTTCTGCTACTCTTGTAACAATACCGTGCTGACCGCCGTACTAGTGACCGCCAAGTATAGTATTAATGGAACATCTGGTGTGGGTTTTGCTAAAATTGGCGGTGAAGCCAACAACTCCTTCAATTGTTGAAACGCTTACTCGCATGCCGCGGACCACTGAAAAGTTGTATTCTTCTTCAAACATGCAAAGAATGGCGTCGCCATGTCCCCCGCCATCGGCAGATAGCGAGATAAGGCCGCCAGTCTCCCTGTTAACCTTTGAACTTCACGAACATTAGTAGGGCTCTTCATATCTAGGATAGCCTTACACTTGTCCGGATTGACCTCGATGCCTCTTGATGTTATCATGAATCCAAGGAATTTTCCGCCCAGAATTCCAAAAGTGCACTTCTCTGGATTCAACCTCATGTTGTACTTCCTCAGCTGGGCGAACGCTTCCTCCAGATCTTGGTAATGATCGCCCTCTTTTACGGACTTTACAATCATATGATCAACGTAGACCTCCATATTTCTGCCTACTTGATTTGCGAAGACCTTTTCCATCAATCGATGATAGGTCGCCCCTGCATTTTTCAGCCCAAACAGCATTGTCCTGTAACAATAATTGGCTTGACTTGTCATGAACGCCGTTTTTTCCTCGTCGGCGCGGTGCATCATTATTTGATTGTAGCCGGAATATGCATCCATTAAACTTAACATTTCATTTCCAGAAGCTTCATCCACCAACTTGTCAACATTTGGAAGTGAATATGAATCTTTAGGGCACACTTTGTTCAAACTTGTATAATCTGTACATATTCTCCATTTTCCATTAGCTTTTCGCACCATAATGACATTCGCTAACCAAGTAGGATATTGCACTTCTCTGATAAATCGCCCCTCGAGCAACTTTTGAGTTTCTACTCGCACGACCTTGTCTTTTTCCTCGCCCATCCTTCTTCGTGCTTGCACCACTGGCTTTGCTCCAGGTTGGATAGATAATCTATGAGAAATGACTTCTGGGTCAATGCCCGGAACGTCCTTGATTGTCCAAGCAAACAAGTCCAAGTTACTTTGGAGTAGTCCCACCAAACGATCTTCTTGCTCTTTAGAAAGTGTGCTTCCAATTTTCAACGCTCGCCCCGCCACCTAAATAGATTTTGTATCCTCGGTAGGTTGAGGTCTCAATTCCTCGGAATCATCACGAGGATCCAGATTAAAGTCTTCATGTGGGAAAATTTCAGTAACATGATGGCTCTCCTTAGCTGCCTTTTTGCCATACAACGCTAATCTATGAGTGTAGCATTCTCTCGCCGCTTCTCGGTCCACCCTCAAAACTCCGATCTTTCCATTGCATACCGGATATTTCACTGTCAAATGGGCAAATGAGATTATTGCACATACTTTTTCACAAATTCTCCCTCGCCGAAGGCTGTTGCTAATTCCACATATCCATGCACCTTTTCCCGGTCGCCCATAAATCCCACTAAGCACCCAGTATATGGCTTTAAGTCAGATTCTTTTAAACCCAATCTTTCAAATGCATCGCCATATATGATGTCTACAGAGCTTCCTTGGTCTAAAAAGACCTTTTTAGTAACATAGTTGTTTCCTGGGAGTGTCACCACAATATGATCATTATCATGTGGAGTAACATGATCAAAGTCCTGAGGTGTGAAAGTAATAGGAGTGTGGTTCAACCAACACTCCCCTTCATAGGCTTTGTGCATCGAATTCACCGCTTCCACATATCCTTTTCTTCCTATGCTAGATAATCGCCCGCCGCCAAATCCTCCAGCGATTGAAGAGCATGACCCAGCAGGTACGCCAAAATTTTCAACCACCTCCTTTCCTTTTGAAGTTCCTGCCTCAGTGGCCACAACTGCTTCAGTTTGGGCGGGTTCATTTGACACAAAATTTGCTAAGTGTCCAGCTTTGATCAACCGCTCGATCTCCTTGCGTAATGTCCAATAATTATCTGTGGTGTGGCCCACAGCCTTGTGAAAATCACACCACTTGGTCATATCAACATTTGTCGGAGGTCGCCTGGGTGGCTCTGGGTACCGAACTGCATTTGTCTGCCCAACTACTCGCAAAATCGCACTAAGAGGGGCGTTTAACTTTGTTTGCTGCCCCTGTATGGGCGCGTTTCCCCCATGTGTCGCTTGATTTGCCGGAGCGGCTTGGGCATTTCTATGCCAAGTGTTGCTTTGTGGCCCTTGCCTTGCAGATTGGTAGGGCGCCGACCGAGGTTGACGCGACGTTTGAGCTGGTCGTTGATCCTTGGACGCGCGCCCCCTTTCCGCTGTTGAGTCTAGTTGATTGCGCCAGTTGTCTCTCTCTTTCTTTGTTTGATCGTCTTGTTCAACCAAGATAAATTCTTGCGCTCGGGCACGCAAATCCATCATGTCTTTGGCGGGCCTTCTGGTTAAGTCTTTGTTTAATCAGCCACACCGAAGCCTATTTTTGAAGGCCGCCACACAGACCTCGGGATTGGCGTCTTCCAATTGAACCGAAACTCTACTAAATCGTGCCATGCAATTTTTTATTCGCTCGCCCTGTTGCTGACGAATGTTGAACAAGTCAGCAGGGGTCGCCTTTTGAGTTTGATTGGCAGAAAATTGAGTTAAGAATTTTGTGGACAAGTCGGTGAAGTTACAAATAGAATATGGAGGTTGCTTGATGAACCATGTCACCGCCACACCCTTAAACGTGGAGGGTAATAATCTGCACTTCACTACATCAGTCGCCCCGCCAATGACCATTTTGGTGTTGAAGTACCGCAAATGATCTATCGGGTTAGAGTCGCCTGAATACATGTCCAACGTTAAAGTTTGCAAGTGTTCTGGGATTTCAACTGTTGCAACCACGGGTGCGAAAGGCTGAAAATCGACCACATCCTCCGCATCCACCCTTTGGCCACGGCGAAGGTCTCTAATCTGATTAAGATATTCAACTTGAGCTTGCAAATGCTCGTTCTGGCGTTGAACTTCATGGATGGTGTCCAACACTTGCTTCAGCTTCGTCGAGTTCGCTCCATTTACCTGATTCTAGGCTTGCATAGGTGTCTCTACCTGTTGATCACCAAAATCTATGTTATCTAGAGTAGAAAATTGCCTCTTAAGGCCAAGGTCTGACTTTGCCGCCAAACCTGAGTGTTGGACCAGAATCTTCGGCATCGAGGTGGCACGTGATCACACCGCCGCCGAGGCCGCTCCATCAGAGGAAGCCTCCTGCTCCCCCTCGGGTTCCGGCTGGATCGCCCGAACTTGACTCCTACCACCGCTGTGACGTCCACCACCACGCCGACGTGGTGCACGTCCACCACAAGAACGCGTCTCCATCTAACTGGAAGTCTGCCTCTATCACGTTAGTGGAAAAAACCACTGAGCTAGATCCACAGACGACGCCAATGTTATAGTCTAAGGTCCACTAAGAGAATATTCTACGTCCTTGCAAACTCTAGCAGAGGATAAAGTGTAAGAATGATGTAAAAATAAGGAAAGTATCTCATTAATGATTAAAAAAAAGGTGCATGGTACAATGAAGGACCCCCCTTTTATAGTGGGTGTCATCCTTTTCTAGAAGATTCTTAGATTTGGGCCTTACAACCAAGCCCCAAATCTCAATACAAATAAGACAAATACAAATAAGACAAATAAAAGTGAGACAAAATATACCTTGAGACCACATTTCAAGCTTGTGACCATTCACTACCCTCGTGGTCGCCACGTCAAGTTCCTATCCATTAGGCGAGCGTCCCTTAATCCGAGCGGGGTGTAGGCTTGTATAAGCCCGCCCGGTCCATAAGCCCACAAGACATGAAGCTTCAACTTCCTTAAAGCTGAGATGTCTTATGAATAACCAATAGCCGAAACCCCAGAAAACGGAGACGCACGTCTCTATTGTTTAACAATGGCCAAAGCCTCAGAATTAGTCAACATAAGCAAGCATACAACATTGCAAGCATACCAATATTTCAATCAACACGCCAATCAACTTAAACACCTTCATTTCAAACGCAAGCAGTGCGATTAAAAATGCAAGACTCAAAGACACTCTAATACTGAGTTACCCTTACCTTCGTGAGTAGAAGTAATGCATAGACGTTGCGAACCTAGAACAAGAAATACAGTCTCATCTATACACGCTCCACTAGAAGCAATACGATATATTAACACTAATCTAAACCGAAAAGAAAGCTTTTAAAGCTTCAGAGTTCACATTTAGGCATGAATGGACAACAGGACCTTTGTTCGCTGAAACACGCGTAACTCGAGCTATAGAACTCGGAATGACGCAAAACCAAAGCCAAATTTCAACAACTTAAAGGGCTACAATAAATGTAAGGCCATGTTTGCCAAGAATTGATTTTTCTCCCAGCCCCCCACACACAAGTCTCGGCCACTACCCCAAAACAGGTTTCTCGAACTTTTTCTTTGATCCAATTTAATTCCTAGGCAATCCAGGTGATATTTAGGGCAGGGAAACTCTCAGAAAAATTTAAGAACTCGAAATGCGAATTAGGGGTATTTTAGTCAAGATTTATTAACTAAAAACTCAAAGTCTGAAATTCTAGTTCCCGTATGGCAGATGTTCTACGCGATGCTTAAGCAATTGCTTTGACAATCGAATAATAGTAAACAATACAAGCATAAAATAAACAAAGCACAACACCAAAGTTGTTAACCCAGTTCGGTGAAACTTCGCCTATGTCTGGACGGTTTTCACCCAAAAAAAGGAGATCTACTATCTCAAGATACAGGAACTACAAACACTCATGAACACCATAGCTCATAGTTCTCTTCCTAATCTACCCAGTGTATTTCTACTTAGTATATCGAACTAAGTATGAGAGCCCCTCTCTTTTTCTCTCAACCACTACCACAGTGATTGGTAAGAACATCAACAATCACAGTTTTAACACTCAAGAACACAGAACACAACCTTGCCTTATAGAATCAATGAGCAATGTTTGTTCACAACGAACACAAGGACTAGCACAATTAAAAACCCTAAAACACTTGATATATATATGAAGACCTAATATATATATATATATATATATATATATATATATATATATATATGCTTCAGCAGCCACACTAGGGTTTCTAGAGGCTGAAGCAGTAGTCCAACAACAACAAATCAAAACGCAATCTTCAGAGTAATGATTGCATTTACAATTCAATCAACCATTAACACAATAGAAACAAATCTTCAATTAGAGATTGTTTCAACAAATAAATCAGCCGACAATAAATAACCAAGATACAGCAACTTAACCCGTAAGTAACCACAATAAAATCTTCACCATATTTTCAGGGCACACATAAGCACTCAAAGTAATGGACTGTTATTCTGTGCTACACAAACACAGATGTCACAACATCTACTTCGACATCAGGTTGTTTTTTACAAAATGAAAGACAACCAAAAGTAACAACAATCTCCCTCTTTGTCAAATTTTGTCTAAAACAATTCGAGTGATTGAGAAGATACATATACCTCCCCCTTAGCAGCGGAACTCCCCCCTCAAATAGTGCAACCCACAACACACAATAGATAGCACATCCTTGACAGCTTCCACAGACAAATTCACCACAAACTCCTTCACAAGCCTCTCAAAACATCTTCCAACATGTAGAATTGTCTTCATCAGGCCAACCTTCTCAATGACTGCCATAACTTCCTTGCACTCAAGCACATCAGATTCAACCTCCCTTTCAATGGCAAGTCTGCTTTGATAAGAATACTTCCATTTTAGAACATTTTCTTCAGAATGGAAAGAGACATTGTCAAGAGGGGCAGCATGAACATTCTTGGGAATACAGGCCTGCAAACTTCTTCTTCTCAGCAGGCACGATGTCTGGGACATTTGCTTCAACATCTGATTCAGAATCAGAAATAATAATAGGGGCTTTCTTCTTCTTCTCACTCTTGTTTTTCCCAGCCTTTTCTTTTCCTTTCCATTTCACATCCTTTTTCCTGGACTTAGGAGTAGTAGGAGAGGGCTTGATCTTCTCCTAAGGAACATAAGGGACTTCACTCGCAGTGGTCCTTCTTTTCCTTTTGAACCGTGCAACAACACTTTCTAGAAAAATTTCGGACAGAGGAACTTCATCATCATCAGAGTCATCGCCATTAGAGATGTTCTGAACAGGAACCTGGATTGGTTCATCAGAGTGAGTTTCTTCAGAGGATACATACCCTTTATCACCCTTCTTTGAAGAAGAAGGAGATGTAGCAGATTCAGTAGGAATGGTCTCGTCAACGATCACATCCTCATCAGGGTTTTCTGGAATAGGGGTTTCTTGAGGAACATTGGTGTCCTGAGGGGCAGATGCCTTGACATCAGGCACAACATCACGATCGGAACCCATGGGGGTTTCTCCCTCATTGATGCTAGCAGGAGCATCATGAAAGGGTTCTTCTTCATCAGAGGTGACATCATCTAGGAACACACGCGAGGAGTCATGTGGCTGTGACTTGTATTGCTTTCTTGCCGGTGTTCTCGCCTTCTTCTTTGATTGAGATAGGGATTTCTCAATCTTGGATGAAGTGGATTTTGAAGACCCACTTTTCAGACCTATGAACCTAACACCATACTTGTTGGTGACAAGCTTTGCGTCTACAGAATCAATCTTTCCTGAGGATTGAGACATTTTGAAAGTGACAGGAACTGAACAAGACAAGAAAAGAACAATTGAGAGAGAAATAAGGATTTCAGAAAACAAAATCACAAGCAGTTGAGAAGTGAGGACAAATGGGCCGTTGGGGGTAGTTATAGGGAAGTTTCTTGATGATGCTATAATCTCTTTGCTGACATCACAACGACAGTTAATTTTGATTAATGAAAAACTAGTCGTTAACAACTGCTCAAGCGTTACTTGCTACAACTCTTCACTTAAGCAAATCCCAAGACTTCCTCTCAATTTGTTAAATGTGCTTGCGTCAAGGGTTTTGTGAAAATGTCAATCAATTGCTTGTCGGTTGTAACATGCTCCAAAGTGATGATTTTGTCTTCCACCAAATCTCTAATGAAGTGATGCCTAATGTCAATGTGTTTTGTTCTGTTGTGCTGGATTGAGTTCTTGGAGATGTTAATAGCATTGATATTGTCGTAGTACAATGTCATGGCATCCTGTTCAACATCATACTCCTTGAGCATTTGTTTCATCCATATTAACAGAGTACAACTACTTCTTGCTGCAATGTACTCTGCCTCTGCAGTTGACAAGGATACACGATTTTGCTTTTTACTAAACCAGGAGATAAGATTATTTCCTTGGAAGAAACAACTTCCAGATGTACTTTTCCTATCATCTGCATTACCTGCCCAATCTGCATCACAATAACCTACCAGAGAGGAGTTAGTATCATGAGTGTAGAGAATACCATAGTCACTTGTCCCATGAATGTATTTGATAATCCTCTTCACTTGCAGCAGATGACTTGTCTTGGGTGCAGCTTGATATCTTGCACACACACCAACAACAAACATTATATCTGGCCTGCTTGCAGTAAGATACAATAAGCTACCAATCATACTCCTGTACAAGCTTTGATCAACATCCTCTCCTTTGTCATCTTTGGTTAATTTGACATGAGTTGCAGCTGGAGTCCTTTTGTGACCTGAGTTTTCAAGACCAAAATTCTTGACTATTCTTATAGCATATTTACTCTGCGTGACGAACATAGAATTGAAGGTATGAAAAACGGTAGAAAGGGGGGGTTTGAATAACGTTTTCAGTATAAAGCTTCCACCTTAAAGATTTTGACAAATTTTTCGAGAACTTAAGTGCTAAAGATAAGAGATAGAAAAGCACACAAGGATTTTATCCTGGTTCACTTGATAAATCACTCAAGCTACTCCAGTCCACCCGTTAAGGTGATTTCTTCCTTCTTAGAATGAAGGCAATCCACTAATCAGGTAAGAGTTACAACTGAACTTGAAACCTACAAGTGACTAACAATTACACTGACTTAGCTCACACTAAGATTCACTCTCTTAGTCTTCTGTAGGATCCGATCAACCTTGATCTCCTAAAGGAACTAAACAAACTGTTTATCAAAGAATTGTTTACAAGAGATTTGCTTCTAAAAAGCTAATAGTAAACTCAATGAATTTCAGATGAAAGAAAGCTTAGAAGAATTTAAGTTTGTCTTGCGCGTATGTGAATGCTTCTAGCCGTTTCTTTCAGTCTTCAGCCTCTTTATATACTACAAGGATTAGGGTTGAGCGTTGCATGGGAAATGCTACCGTTGGAGGGCAGTTCTGGAAAATCCAGCTTCTGCTGTGGCTGAGAACGTTAGGTAGGTCGTCAGGAAGGTACAGTTGCTTTTGTACTTGGATAGCGACGCGACCTTTAAACCTAGGAGACTTCTGATCAGGGGAATGCTTCATATTGGAACTTGTGAAGCTGGTTGATCAGAGTCAGAGGGAAAGCCCAGATCCTCTGACCATTGTTTCTTCTGATTCTGAACTCAGAGGGAAGAACATGGTCTTCAGAGTATCTTGCTTCTGGACATCAGAGTTTCCACTATTCAGCTTCTGGATCTTCAGAGTCTTCTACACCATCAGAATATCTGAGCCTTCAGTGTTTCTTGGTTATCAGACTTTCTGGATCTTCAGAACTTCTAGTGACTGAGTCCTCATCAGAGTTTGTATAGCTTCAGAACTTCTGAAGCTTTTCCACTGTTCATACTGAACATGGTGAATGCGAAAGCGTTGCTTGGGTCACTCTTTATACACAGTGCTTCTGATTTGTGTGAGATTGAGTTGAGGTCAGAGCCTGTAAATAGCACACTCAGAAAAACACGTTAGAGTACCACAATTGTTCATATCAAAAGGTTAACTTGTAATCATCAAAACATAGAGTTGTACTACTAGATCAAAACTTGATCTTACAATCTCCCCCTTTTTGATGATGACAAAACTAAGATTTTTGATGAACAATTCTTAAACATTAAACTGAATTCACTCAGAGTTTAGAGATATAGAATAAGACTTATCCTGATGTGAATAGTTTATCTTGCTCATTCTGAATTCAAGTCACTGCTTGATTCTGAGCTTAGCTCCCCCTGAATCTAATACTTGATGAAAACGTTAGTAAAGTCTAGATTCTGAGCTAAATGAAATAAGAGTTCAGAGTGAAAAACTTATGACATAGATGAAAATCGAGTAATCAGAGCGCATAAGTAATCAGAGTCACGGACAAGGTATCAGAGTCTTGGGTGTCAGAGTCAACTAGAATCACTTCAGAAGAAGTGAAATGTATTCCTTGTATTTGCCCAGTGACACATCTATGGTCATGAAGGTGGAACTCTTAAATTCTCCAAAAGAAAAATAAATCACACTAACACATCTTACACATCAAAAACTGGGTTTACTCCCCCTTTTTGTCATAAGCAAAAAGCTTGGGGTGTGAAAAACTTAGCTTGAAGTACAAGGTACTCCCCCTTAGAGAAGGTCTAAGTTTAAAGAAAATGAAAACGATGCAAGAATCAGAGTTAGGCGAAATAAATAGAAGAGTTAATGCAAGAGAAGAACGTTTACCACCGGCAAGGGAGTAAAGAGAAGGGTCAGTTACCAAGAACTTAACCTCGAGAAACTGTAGGAGCATTAACTTTCAGAGAGAAAGTGAAGCCTATATAAAGCGTTGGAGAGAGAGGTAAGCTTCACACCTCGAACAATTTTCAGTAAAAGAATATGGCATCATACATCGTAGCACTAGAAGAGCTGAGGAAGAAGGCCTTCGAGGAGGACTTGTTCCTTAACATCAGGCATCCAGAGGGTACAGCGACCATCTCGGAGCGAACACGGACACTGCTGGAAGAGGACCTGCGTCCAGAGTTGAAGAGAGACCTGAGGGAATTTCTTGCCTTCGTTGAGGAGGTGCAAGAACTCAGCCGTCTTGAACTCAAGCTGCTGGAAGAAAAAGAGAGTTTGGAAGAGAAGCTCAAGACTGCAGAAGAGATTCTGGAGAGGGATGAGCTAAAGAACAGGTTCAACAACATCCAGCATGTACTGGAGCGTCTGGAG